>NW_018404851.1:270033-326471 GCF_002113885.1 Mizuhopecten yessoensis | reverse complement strand
AATGCGGAGAATACGGCCTGATGTTCCTGAAGGGAAAGCGCCGTCTTCTTCTTTGACTACACCTGCCATGTAGATCCAGGTCAATACCAACTAAGTAATATAACGCATCGTCCTAACTGGGGTAGTGACGGTAAACCACAACACACAGGAAGGAGCTTAAACAAAAACGTCGCATCGAACAAGGAAATAACACATTTTCCAATGGGACCAAGAAACCTGAGTCCAAAAACACTCCACACCAAGTATTTCAGACACAGCTGCCTTTTAATTCGTATTTAGTTTCAATATATCTATATATAGACACAAGGTTATATATATGTTGATGTAACATTTCAAAAATAGCTGAATTATGGTTAGGTTATATGGCATTTGACTGTGGTTGTTGGCAAAAGGTATGTTTTGAACGTTGTAACTTAAAGCCAAATAGTTGCCGAGGTCACAACAAACGAAGAACACAGGCCACATTTTGTGATCGATGTTTATTACAATGAAAACCAACCAGACAAGTAAAGTAAGGATATTTACGAGCCCTAGCATCGCTTTAAACCTGCAGAGTTTAACTGTCATACGGTAGTAGGCCACTATAAATTCTCTTACCCTGGACAGGGATATCCACCATTTTACCGGTGTGAGATTTTCTTATCTCACCCTAGGGTTGAGACAAGCTACACGTGCTCTTTGCACGTTCTCAACAACTATATGACGTCATAGCAACAATACCATGACGTCACGGCAACAAGACAATGACGTCATGTCGACAATTCAATCGCATCATATCAGCATTGTCTTGCATTGATGTAACGGCAGTATTAGATAGATAGGAGGATAAACAGGGTAAGATAAAAATAATCATTCACCCCCTTGGGAGTGTGACAGGGGATCTCAACCGTCGGGGTAAGATTCTTACGCTGTCAAACACTCGGCAAGCCTCGTGTTTGGCAACTTAAGAATCTTACCCCTCGGGTTGAGATCCCCCTGTCTCACCTACAAGGGGGTGAAAGATTCTATTAGTCACATCCCAAAGATTAAAAATCTCTTCGCAGCAACATGAAATTGTAGTGCTACAATGTATAACGTATAGCCATGAACATTTGTAGATAAAGCGGTATTACAGTTAAAGTCAATGCGCCTGCTGACAATCACTTACGAAGGAAACACCTATTTAAATGTTTCGTTCGTCAATTCAGCAAGCCAATCAAAGTAAACATGTACTACTTTGCCATTTAGTCAATTTAGGACTAGAATGATGGCCAATTAAAAAGGTAGAACGGCTTATAACAGTATGAATTTATAATATTTTGCTACAACATGAAACTTTGAAGCTTATTCTGAAGCTAGTAGTTGATATAAAACATGCCAGATTAGATTCGTGTTACAAGGTTACGGTCAACCTCGGGGACTGACTGTCCACCAGTAGATACAAGGTTACGGCCAACCTCGGGGATTGATTGTCCACCAGTAGATACACGGTTAACGCCACCCTTGGGGACTGACTGTCCACCAGTAGATACAAGGTTGGCGCCAACCTCGGGGACTGATTGTCCACCAGTAGATACAAGGTTACGGCCAACCTCGGGGATTGATTGTCCACCAGTAGATACACGGTTAACGCCAGCCTTGGGGACTGACTGTCCACCAGTAGATACAAGGTTACGGCCAACCTCGGGGATTGATTGTCCACCAGTAGATACACGGTTAACGCCACCCTTGGGGACTGACTGTCCACCAGTAGATACAAGGTTACGGCCAACCTCGGGGATTGATTGTCCACCAGTAGATACACGGTTAACGCCAACCTTGGGGACTGACTGTCCACCAGTAGATACAAGGTTACGGCCAACCTCGGGGACTGATTGTCCACCAGTAGATACACGGTTAACCCCAACCTCGGGGACTGACTGTCCACCAGTATATACAAGGTTACGGCCAACCTCGGGGACTGATTGTCCACCAGTAGATACAAGGTTACGGACAACCTCGGGGACTGATTGTCCACCAGTAGATACAAGGTTACGGACAACCTCGGTGACTGACTGTCCACCAGTAGATACAAGGTTGCGGTCAACCTCGGGGACTGATTGTCCACCAGTAGATACAAGGTTACGGACAACCTCGGGGACTGATTGTCCACCAGTAGATACAAGGTTACGGACAACCTCGGGGACTGATTGTCCACCAGTAGATACAAGGTTACGGACAACCTCGGTGACTGACTGTCCACCAGTAGATACAAGGTTGCGGTCAACCTCGGGGACTGATTGTCCACCAGTAGATACAAGGGGATAGGTAGTCCAGCTAGATGTACAAGGTTAAGGTCGACCCCGGGGATAGGTAGTCCAGCTACAAGGTTAAGGTCGACCACAGGATGGTAGTCCAGCTACAAGGTTAATGCAGACCTGTGGGATGGTAGTCTAGCTACAAGGTTTAGGCCGACCATAGGAATAGGTAGTTCAGCAACAAGGTTTAGGCCGACCCCAGGGATAGATAGTCCAGCTACAAGGTTAAGGTCGACCCGCGGGATGGTAGTCCAGTTACAAGGTTTAGGCCGTACCCAGGGATAGGTAGCCCAGCTACAAGGTTTAGGCCGACCTAAGGAATAGGTAGGCCAGCAAAATGGTTAAGGCGACAGACGGGATGGTAGTCGAACTACAAGGTTTAGGCCGACCCCGGCGATAGGTAGTCCAGCTACAAGGTTAAGGTCGACCGCCTGGATAGGTAGTCCAGCTACAAGGTTTAGGCCGACCCCAGGAATAGGTAGTCCAGTTACAAGGTTTAGGCCGACCCCGGGGATAGGTAGTCCAGTTACAAGGTTAAGGTCGACCGCCTGGATAGGTAGTCCAGCTACAGGGTTTAGGCCGACCCCAGGAATAGGTAGTCCAGCTACAAGGTTAAGGTCGACCCCGGCGATAGGTAGTCCAGCTACAAGGTTAAGGTCGACCCCGGGAATAGGTAGTCCAGCTACAAGGTTTAGGCCGACCGCAGGAATAGGTAGTCCAGTTACAAGGTTAAGGTCGACCCCGGGAATAGGTAGTCCAGCTACAAGGTTTAGGCCGACCGCCTGGATAGGTAGTCCAGTTACAAGGTTTAGGCCGACCCCAGGAATAGGTAGTCCAGTTACAAGGTTTAGGCCGACCGCAGGGATAGGTAGTCCAGCTACAAGGTTAAGGACGACCCCGGGAATAGGTAGTCCAGCTACAAGGTTTAGGCCGCCCGCAGGAATAGGTAGTCCAGTTACAAGGTTTCGGCCGACCCCAGGAATAGGTAGTCCAGTTACAAGGTTAAGGTCGACCCCATGGATAGGTAGTCCAGCTACAAGATTAAGGCCGACCCCAGCAGACTTAACCAACAGGAACTAATTAGAATTGATAATATTTTCAGGATACAATAAATCTGATATATTTCACTGTATCATAAAATGTAATATTGACAATACCCTCATTACACAATATATATTATGTAAGTCACAATAAATTATAATAAAGTGTAATATTCATAAAACCCTCATTACACAATATATATTATGTATGTCACAGTATAATAAAGTGTTATATTTACAATATCCTCGTTATACAATAGAGTATTATATATGTCACTTAAGGAATGCAATTTATATATTCTCAACATTCATGAGATCATTACAGCTTTGGCTTTCTGGACATATTCCATGAATTGAGTTAGCGATTCTTGGTAAATAAAATATTTGTACAGGAAGCCAATGTTGTTATGACTTCATGAATGTAGAAAAAGTAATTCCTTATATTCATATTTGTAAGTGCTTTGAATTTTTCGATTCAAGCATAAATTTAAAAAAAACAGGTATTTATTTTCTATTTATACATGGGGGCAACGCAAAAGAGAGAACAGCGTGTTTTCGCCGGAAATGTAAAACTTCCAATGGGGGTCCTAACAACAGCGAAACAACAAAAAAACAAAATATAGTTCCATTTTCAAAATTTAATCTGTAGAATTTCTAAGAGTCGTAAAATATTATCATACATAACCTTACTTAAGCTGTAAAATCAAGCCAATAATATTTGATATTAATCCATATTAGCATAACAAAACTACATCGAGGGCTGTTTCACGGCGGACGTGAAGAAAGTAAGACCTGTGGTACGTCACTGTAGTGTATCAGTACGCGGTGATGAGGTCGCCTTTGTTAATGTCATTTTCGTAAATTTGTCCAAGCATACAGAATGTAAATACAGTGTAATAATATGCAATATTGACAATACCCTCATTATTCAATAGACTTTGTGTATCATATTGTCATATAATGCAATTACATTGACAATACCCCCATTATATACAGTACATAATTATGTACGAAAAGTGTAGACAGAGGAGTGTATTTCAATGGTAACAGTGTCCCTGATATAAGTAAAACGTATTGGACAGGTTTGAGACGTAACTGCGGATATTTAATTCCCAATAGAATTGTCTAATAATGTATTAACTGCTTGTTTCAAAGCTTTAAAGCTTACAGTCCGTCTTCAGTACGACCAATGTGTTTAATCGGTGATGGTGGGTGGTAAGTCAACATCTGTACACTTGGCAAATAACATGGCCATCGATTTATATCAAAATGCTTCATTTTTTATTTCTACAGGTAATCATTTATTAAGATTACAAATATGCTCATATTTTGTATATGCAATCTCGGCTTTTTATTTCAACAAAATTCTGGATTGTAAATGTGCGTGGGTTAGGTTGTTTAGGTGGTACGTTTGTGTTTGGGGTGAGTGTGTTTGTGTAGGTAGGTGTGTACAGTATCGCTACTGTACACGTTTCCTAAAGTATCTGCAATATATTGACACAGAGTTTTGTCACGTTGGCACAGGCCTCCCACACCATGATGACTAATATATCACTACCGGAAGCAACAAACAGGATTAAAGTATGCTTAAAAAACCTGCTCCCGCAATTCTTCCTAATTGGCGCAAAACTTGTTTTACCTGTTTTAATGCAGAATGGCATACTTAAGATACTTTGTATTTTCGGAAGCTCCAGTTGTTGGTTTTGTGAAACGCGTTTGTTTAAATTTCGTGTAACATTTGATATCAATTATGTTATGTTATATTATGAAGTAANACAACAATAATATCTACCACAGCGTCAACTAACAACAACAATATCTACCACAACGTTAACTTACAACAAACAACATCTACCACAGTGCCAACTAACAACAACAATATCTACCACAGTGCCAACTTACAACAACAATATCTACCACAGCGTCAACTTACAACAACAATATCTACCACAGCGTCAACTTACAACAACAATATCTACCACAGCGTCAACTAACAACAATAATATCTACCACAGCGTTAACTTACAACAACAATATCTACCGCAGTATCAACTTATTACATCAATATTTACCACAGCGTTAACTTACAACAGCAATATCTACCACAGCGTCATCTTACAACATCAATTTTTACCATAGGTTTTACTTACAACATCAATATCTACCACAGTGCCAACTTACAACATCAATATCTACCACAGTGCCAACTTACAACAACAATATCTACCACAGCGTCAACTAACAACAACAATATCTACCACAGCGCCAACTTACAACATCAATATCTACCACAGTATCAACTTACAACAACAATATCTACCACAGTATCAACTTACAACAACAATATCTACCACAGCGTCAACTAACTACAACAATATCTACCACAGCATCAACTTACAACAACAATATCTACCGCAGTATCAACTTATAACGTCAATATCTACCATAGGGTTTACTTACAACATCAATTTCTACCATAGGGTTTACTTACAACATCAATATCTACCACAGTGCCAACTTACAGCATCAATATCTACCATAGCGTCAACTTACAACATCAATATCTACCACAGCGTCAACTAACAACAACAATATCTACCACAGCGTCAACTTAAAACAACAATATCTACCGCAGTATCAACTTATATAGTCAATATCTACCATAGGGTTTACTAACAACATCAATTTCTACCATAGGGTTTACTTACAACATCAATATCTACCACAGTATCAACTTATGACTTCAATATCTACCACAGCGTCAACTAACAACAACAATATCTACCACAATATCAACTTACAACATCAATATCTACCATAGCGTCAACTAACAACAACAATATCTACCACAGGGTCAACTAACAACAACAATATCTACCGCAGTATCAACTCATAACGACAATATCTACCACAGCGTCAACTAACAACAACAATATCTACCGCAGTATCAACTCATAACGTCAATATCTACCACAGCGTCAACTAACAACAACAATATCTACCATAGGGTCTACTAACAACAACAATATCTACCACAATATCAACTTACAACATCAATATCTACCATNTAGCATAACAAAACTACATCGAGGGCTGTTTCACGGCGGACGTGAAGAAAGTAAGACCTGTGGTACGTCACTGTAGTGTATCAGTACGCGGTGATGAGGTCGCCTTTGTTAATGTCATTTTCGTAAATTTGTCCAAGCATACAGAATGTAAATACAGTGTAATAATATGCAATATTGACAATACCCTCATTATTCAATAGACTTTGTGTATCATATTGTCATATAATGCAATTACATTGACAATACCCCCATTATATACAGTACATAATTATGTACGAAAAGTGTAGACAGAGGAGTGTATTTCAATGGTAACAGTGTCCCTGATATAAGTAAAACGTATTGGACAGGTTTGAGACGTAACTGCGGATATTTAATTCCCAATAGAATTGTCTAATAATGTATTAACTGCTTGTTTCAAAGCTTTAAAGCTTACAGTCCGTCTTCAGTACGACCAATGTGTTTAATCGGTGATGGTGGGTGGTAAGTCAACATCTGTACACTTGGCAAATAACATGGCCATCGATTTATATCAAAATGCTTCATTTTTTATTTCTACAGGTAATCATTTATTAAGATTACAAATATGCTCATATTTTGTATATGCAATCTCGGCTTTTTATTTCAACAAAATTCTGGATTGTAAATGTGCGTGGGTTAGGTTGTTTAGGTGGTACGTTTGTGTTTGGGGTGAGTGTGTTTGTGTAGGTAGGTGTGTACAGTATCGCTACTGTACACGTTTCCTAAAGTATCTGCAATATATTGACACAGAGTTTTGTCACGTTGGCACAGGCCTCCCACACCATGATGACTAATATATCACTACCGGAAGCAACAAACAGGATTAAAGTATGCTTAAAAAACCTGCTCCCGCAATTCTTCCTAATTGGCGCAAAACTTGTTTTACCTGTTTTAATGCAGAATGGCATACTTAAGATACTTTGTATTTTCGGAAGCTCCAGTTGTTGGTTTTGTGAAACGCGTTTGTTTAAATTTCGTGTAACATTTGATATCAATTATGTTATGTTATATTATGAAGTAAAATTGCCGACATTAATGTCAACACAATCCAATCATGCCTTTTGATTTCGCCTGAGGTTGATCTTTCATTCCATGAGACACCTTGAATCGTATACTTAATCCTACGCCTTTCGTCATCCTTTTCGAAACTGAGGTTAAACTGAAAGAACTTTCAATCCGTTTATACTGATGGCTGCGAAGGATGCTGTTATTGAATGCCGGCTACCAATGAGACATTACTATTCCCTGCAGAAGTCCATGCTATCTATCTCTCCCTTGTACACGCTAAAGCCAATGATGTACTGTAGTTAGTTATCTCCGCAACCGTTTGAACAATATTTCAGCGAACAAAATATGAACTGAACTACAATTGTACGTATTGTTACCTCAAAGCGGCATATTGTATTCTGCATACATTACCCAAGCGTATTTATAGAGAAGCGAAGACTAGCCTCTATGCATAACATGTCAATAACCTATTAGTAAAACGCCTCTTGTAAGACTGCACGATAAAAAAAAAAAAAATGATATAACAATTATTCAATGTCTTTTCGAAACAGTGAATATCTGTACAATTTTGGACTAACCATAGCCACTTCTGATTTTCAAGTTGACAGATGACTTTTGCTGTTTGTTTGTTTGTTGTCATTTCCTATAACTCGTTATTGTCAACCATTTATTCACCCTAACTTAGAATTTTGATAATGAAATAGTAACACCTAGAGAAAAATCTTTAAATGCTATACCTTGTATACAAAAATGTAGATGGATTATCTTCGTATATGAGCAAAGGTTGTTTTTGTTTTGGGTACAGGTAATAATATTTGAATGAATTCTGTGAACAAGACACCCTAGACGTCTTGGTTATCAGGTTTTCTCGAGCAAGGTAAATTCTACAAAGTTGACGTTACATCGTCATTTTTCATTGGTTGCAGTAGTAATCGTGTTTACTTTTCAAATAAAAATGCGCATGCAGGTCCTATTTGTCTCGATTAATCATCGCGTGCAATGCTGTTCCGAAAGTCTTCCCCGTATTAATGCAAATGTTGGCAGGTATATCACGTGTGTCTGTGGACAAATTAACATTTATATGTCTCATACATATATAACCACGTTAAAATGGCGTAATGTCTCTGACACGGTTGTGACATCGGCTTGTTGGTGGAATGTCTTGGTCAAATTGGCATGTAGGCACAGATGTTTACCTGAAGGGACCTTCAATGTTATGTTCCTGTATTGATATAGATATAATCAACTAATGTTTTAATAGTATACCTCGGGATGAGAACAAGGTTTTGCAAATGAAAGAAGAAACAACTTAGGCCGATGCTGCCTTCGTTAATCATTAGGTTCTTACACATCTACATCATTGGCTTACTTTTTCAATATTTAACTTGAGATTTGAAGAGGAGTTTGATGATTTTTGTCCAGAACTCTTTTTCATCCTTGTTATATTTCACACTATCATACACTCTTTAATGTTCGTTACATTTTAGTATTGTGATCCACAGTTCGGGTTATTTGTACAGTGGGATATTGGTAACGTGCGCGGCCGACTTGTAAACTTATATATAACCTACCGAGCAGTGATCTCCAGCTTGATGTATAGAATTCAACAAGACGTCTACACCCTCTCCCGCAGTAAAATACCTTTAATACGGCGTCACGGGGCGTTTACATGTCCGACACCTTAATTACTAATTAATTAACGTCATCAAGACTACCTAAACGAACGAGGCTTTCCTCAGGTATAATCACGCAGAGCACCAACAGGGCAGAAGTTTAATATTCAAAAACACTAAAAGATTTGTTATTCAACCTTGAAACTTTTTTACGATCTTCATTTGACATATCTTGACGTCATAGAAAGTATTATGACTGGAAAATGCATTGTCATTTAAAAAAATATATATAAGCTATCACTGTCAATATTCTGTGTCAAGGGAAGTATGATTGACTCGTGAATTGATAGGTATAGGCTGATTTCAGGCCTACATTGAAATATAGTATAGCTCGCATTATAGTGTTGGAGAATACCGCCAACATATACCACAACGTGCACATATATTCGCCTTTTACCCGCCCCACTTACGGCTGTTGTTTAGTCGTGTTGCATATTTGACCGTAATTAGACGTGTTCGGTACCAGGACCCTACTATTCTCAGTGCAGATATCTATTTTACATTCAGTGTTTGATAACCAGTATGTTTTGTTAACCATGCATTAGAAGAAAGCCCGTGCAAAATGTTCAAGGTATTTTAATATTAATTTAAATTGATATTTCAAGTTTGTTTCATTAGGTAATAGCTTTACTAGACCTGTGACGGAATCCGCTTTCGTGAACAAATACATAGGAGCCTACCACGGAGCAATACCAAGGATATTTGTTAAAGTCCATTGTCTGGTGTGTAGTTAATCAGGTGCCAAACCACAGACAATATTAAAAGCAAAGGACATAACGTTGAACTATTATAATAGTACATTACCAAATTTGTGGAGTAATCTAACGCCAGCAAAAGATCGAAAATATAATATTTGAAGAGGGCAGTGTTTTTGTTGTTTTTGTTTTTGTTGTTGGTGTAGAAATCAATCAACGGTAAAACTCAACACACCGAGCCTTCAATTATCTCGCCCCATGAACAGGAACCAAACACACGATGGACATCTTTTTCACAAAGTTTTAAATGGTCTTCCAATGAAATGTTTTTCTTGTATCGATACAAAAAAATGGGACAACCTCATAGTCAGGACAAGTGCAACAGCTATATCGCACCGACAACACACCAGGAACAGATTCACTTTTGAAGGCAAAGACAAAATATACCACAATATCAACTAACAACAACAATATCTACCACAGCGTCAACTAACAACAACAATATATACCGCAGCGTCTACTAACAACAACAATATCTACCACAGTATCAACTTACAACAACAATATCTACCACAGTGCCAACTTACAATAACAATATCTACCACAGTGTCAACTTACAACAACAATATCTACCACAGCGTCAACTAACAACAACAATATCTACCACAGTGCCAACTTACAACAACAATATCTAACACAGTGCCAACTTACAACAACAATATCTACCACAGCGTCAACTAACTACAACAATATCTACCACAGCATCAACTTACAACAACAATATCTACCGCAGTATCAACTTATAACGTCAATATCTACCATAGGGTTTACTTACAACATCAATTTCTACCATAGGGTTTACTTACAACATCAATATCTACCACAGTGCCAACTTACAGCATCAATATCTACCATAGCGTCAACTTACAACATCAATATCTACCACAGCGTCAACTAACAACAACAATATCTACCACAGCGTCAACTTAAAACAACAATATCTACCGCAGTATCAACTTATATAGTCAATATCTACCATAGGGTTTACTAACAACATCAATTTCTACCATAGGGTTTACTTACAACATCAATATCTACCACAGTATCAACTTATGACTTCAATATCTACCACAGCGTCAACTAACAACAACAATATCTACCATAGGGTCTACTAACAACAACAATATCTACCACAGTATCAATTTACAACAACAATATCTACCACAGCGTCAACTAACAACAACAATATCTACCACAGCGTCAACTAACAACAACAATATCTACCGCAGTATCAACTCATAACGTCAATATCTACCACAGCGTCAACTAACAACAACAATATCTACCATAGGGTCTACTAACAACAACAATATCTACCACAATATCAACTTACAACATCAATATCTACCATAGCGTCAACTAACAACAACAATATCTACCACAGTGCCAACTTACAACTTACAACAACAATATCAACCATAGGGTCTACTTACAACAAAAATATCTACCACAGCGTCTACTTACAAAAAAAAAAAAGAAATACACCACAGCCGATTTCCAAAAATGACTTTTTTTGTGTCGGCACCGACTATTTAGTTTGTCAAATTAACATTTTAGAGTTTACAACTTGTCGCTGTTTTCTCCTACTATTTCCTGGTTTTTCTGAGTTGGGCGGGGTTTCTTTCATTTATAAGGTAAAACAATCAGTGTTGCTTTTTATTGCAGGAAATGTATGGCCCAGATTGTATTGTACTCTTCATATGTATTTCTCGTGTTAACATTTGTGTACTAACTAGACATACCTACCGGTAGAGCAATAAATAACACATGTAAACGGGATGTTGGAGAAATGTCTGTCCATATTGGCCATCCAGAAAACAGCAGCGAAGCCATGTGATGTCAGTTGCGCTGTTTACCGCACCTGTTGGAGCGCCTTTAAGAAAATAAACAAAGTTTCAATTATGTGTACATTTCTGCATTATAAAAGGGTTTGTCCAGCTTTTGAAACTGAAATATAACAACTCGCTAGACACAAGCATACTTTTTAGAAAAGTATGAAAGCGACTTTAAAAGTATAACTTTGGGATCATTCTTGTTGATTTCCACAGGTAAAACAATGTAGATATGCGCGCACCTGAAATTTTGTTTTAGCAATTATTACTCTAGGTAGTTTGTGTTATACCCGCGATCTAAATGTGTATTATAATGACATTTTCTTACTTACTGTTATATGTCGGCGTGTTTAACAATACAATCGGTAATGGCACGCTTTAATTTGATCTTTTAATCAAACTGGTAATTTTTAGATGAATAACGTTGCTAATAGAAACAGATTACAACAAATATGTTGACACGAGAGGCCCTGTCCTGGCTGTCCTATAAAATCTGTACTTATAAAGAGGGCCAGATGGGTGAACATGTGACAATTATACCGTGGTGAGCCTTTCTACAAACAAATGTTTAGGTTTTTGATTGACATACCACGAATGTTGTTTACACGTTAATCTTTGCTGGATGGTTGTTGAGAGTTGTTTTGTGGTATAGGATGATTTAAAGTTAAAGGTCAAGTGACATGCATGGTAACAACATACATTGTACCACGGACGTAGATAGCAATCTAATTCCGTGGTTGCACGTGGTACACGTCACACAGGTATATCGTACGTGAAGGAAATAGATGTACTGGTCAGCCAATGTAAAACTAATCATTATTGGGAGAGAGTAGGGGAAACCCCTTGTTTATTTATAGAACAGGATCTTGTACACGCCTAAAGGTAAATTCTATAGATAAACATACTGCGGTCACATGTCAGCAGCACGAGATAGTGGCCAGGGCAATCATGTATCGTATATAACGTTTCAAGAGTTACTATAACTGTCTGACCGCAATTCACACAAATATATATTCATGACGTTTTATCAACCAAAGTGGTGAGCCGAGTGTTAACAAGGACACGCCCTGTATTATAAGTGTATTTATAACAGTGGAAACGTTATACGTAAATAAATAAATTAAAATATTTACTTGTTTTCCTGGTTATCATCAAAGTATCCATTCAATGGCTGGTATCTTGTTTCAGTTAAAATCCCAAAAGGGTATCTACCATGACTCAACAAACTGCTGTCATCTTCTACGTGTAACATTACACAGTACGGGTGATAGACAGCTATAATGAAAAGACACATATATGAATTATAACGGTGGCCACGAAATCTGAATTTCATCCTATTTTGTAGACGAGACGTTGACAAAAGTTTGACTGCAGGCACTATGATAGGTTCAACATGTGGTGCAGAAATCGCCTTGTCTTCGCGGCACCATGTTTATCATCTGGCCTTTTATTGGTTGGCGTGTCACATGTTCCCCTTTTAGATNATCTACCACAGCGTCTACTTACAACAACAATATCTACCACAGCGTCTACTTACAACATCAGTATCTACCATAGCGTCAACTTACAACATCAATATCTACCACAGCGCCAACTTAAAACATCAATATCTACCACAGCGTCTACTTACAACNCCTTTTAGATTTGGTGTGACCTATGTCCACATTTTAGATTCGGTGTGACCTATGTCCACCTTTTAGATTCGGTGTGACCTATGTCCACCTTTTAGATTCGGTGTGACCTATGTTCCCCTTTTAGATTTGGTGTGACCTATGTCCACATTTTAGATTTGGTGTGACCTATGTCCACCTTTAGATTTGGTGTGACCTATGTCCACCTTTTAGATTTGGTGTGACCTATGTCCATATTTTAGATTTGGTGTGACCTATGTCCACCTTTAGATGTGGTGTGACCTATGTCCACATTTTAGAGTCAGTGTGACCTATGTCCACCTTTAGATTTGATGTGTCCTATGTCCCCCTTTAGATTTGGTGTGACCTATGTAGATTTGGTGTGACCTATGTAGATTTGGTGTGACCTATGTAGATTTGGTGTGACCTATGTAGATTTGGTGTGACCTATGTAGATTTGGTGTGACCTATGTCCACTTTTTAGATTTGGTATGACCTATGTCCACATTTTAGATTTGGTGTGACCTACGTCCACCTTTAGATTTGGTGTGAGCTATGTCCACATTTTAGATTTGGTGTGCCCTATGTCCACATTTTAGATTTGGTGTGACCTACGTCCATCTTTTAGATTTGGTGTGACCTATGTAGATTTGGTGTGACCTATGTTCCCTTTTTAGATTTGATGTTACCTATGTCCACATTTTAGATTTGATGTGTCCTATGTCCCCCTTTAGATTTGGTGTGACCTATGTCCAACTTTTAGATTCGGTGTGGCCTATGTTCCCCTTTTAGATTTGGTGTGCCCTATGTCCACCTTTAGATTTTGTGTGACCTATGTCCAAATTTTAGATTTGTTGTGTCCTATCTTCCCCTTTTAGATTTGGTGTGGCCTATGTCCACATTTGAGATTTGGTGTGACCTATGTCTACATTTGGTGTGACCTATGTCCAACTTTTAGATTCGGTGTGGCCTATGTTCCCCTTTTAGATTTGATGTGACCTATGTTCCCTTTTTAGATTTGATGTGACCTATGTTCCCTTTTTAGATTTGATGTTACCTATGTCCACATTTTAGATTTGTCGTGTCCTATGTCTACCTTTAAGATTTGTTGTGTCCTATGTTCCCCTTTTAGATTTGGTTGACCTATGTCCACCTTTGGATTTGGTGTGACCTATGTCCACTTTTTAGATTTGGTATGACCTATGTCCACATTTTAGAGTCAGTGTGACCTATGTCCACCTTTAGATTTTGTGTGACCTATGTCCACCTTTAGATGTGGTGTGTCCTATGTCTACCTTTTAGATTTGCTGTGACCTATGTCTACCTTTTAGTTTTGTTGTGACCTATGTCCACCTTTTAGATTTGTTGTGTCCTATGTTCCCCTTTTAGATTGAGTGTGACCTATGTCCACATTTAGATTTGGTGTGACCTATGTTCACATTTTAGATTCAGTGTGACCTATGTCCACCGGTAGATGTGGTGTGACCTATGTCTACCTTCTACGTCCACCTTTTAGATTTGGTGGTGTGTCCTATGTCCACCTTTAGATTTGGTTTGACCTATGTTCCCCTTTTAGATTTTGTGTGACCTATGTCTACCTTTAGATTTGGTGTGACCTATGTACACATTTTAGATTTGTTGTGTCCTATGTTCCCCTTTTAGATTTGGTTGACCTATGTCCACCTTTGGATTTGGTGTGACCTATGTCCAACTTTTAGATTCGGTGTGGCCTATGTTCCCCTTTTAGATTTTGTGTGACCTATGTCCAAATTTTAGATTTGTTGTGTCCTATGTTCCCCTTTTAGATTTGGAGTGACCTATGTTCCCCTTTTAGATTTGGAGTGACCTATGTTCCCCTTTTAGATTTGGAGTGACCTATGTTCCCCTTTTAGATTGAGTGTGACCTATGTCCACATTTAGATTTGGTGTGACCTATGTAGATTTGGTGTGACCTATGTAGATTTGGTGTGACCTATGTAGATTTGGTGTGACCTATGTTCCCCTTTTAGATTGAGTGTGACCTATGTCCACATTTAGATTTGGTGTGACCTATTCCCCTTTTAGATTTGGTGTGCCCTATGTCCACATTTTAGATTCGGTGTTACCTATGTCCACATTTTAGATTTGATGTGTCCTATGTCCACCTTTAGATTTGGTTTGACCTATGTTCCCCTTTTAGATTTTGTGTGACCTATGTCCAAATTTTAGATTTGTTGTGTCCTATGTCTACCTTTAAGATTTGTTGTGTCCTATGTTCCCCTTTTAGATTGAGTGTGACCTATGTCCACATTTAGATTTGGTGTGACCTATGTCTACATTTGGTGTGACCTATGTCCAACTTTTAGATTCGGTGTGGCCTATGTTCCCCTTTTAGATTTTGTGTGACCTATGTCCAAATTTTAGATTTGTTGTGTCCTATCTTCCCCTTTTAGATTTGGTGTGACTGTGACCTATGTCCACCTTTAGATTTTGTGTGACCTATGTCTACCTTTAGATTTGGTGTGACCTATGACCACCTTTAGATTTGGTGTGAGCTATGTCCACATTTTAGATTCGGTGTGAGCTATGTCCACCTTTTAGATTTGGTGTGACCTACGTCTACCTTTTAGATTTGTTGTGTCCTATCTTCCCCTTTTAGATTTGGTGTGGCCTATGTCCACATTTGAGATTTGGTGTGACCTATGTCCACTTTTTAGATTTGGTATGACCTATGCCCACATTTTAGATTTGGTGTGCCCTATGTCCACCTTTAGATTTGGTTTGACCTATGTTCCCCTTTTAGATTTTGTGTGACCTATGTCTACCTTTAGATTCGGTGTGACCGATGTCCACATTTTAGATTCGGTGTGAGCTATGTCCACCTTTTAGATTTGTTGTGTCCTTTGTTCCCCTTTTAGATTTGGTTGACCTATGTCCACCTTTGGATTTGGTGTGACCTATGTCCCCATTTTAGATTTGGTGTGACCTATGTCCACATTTTAGATTTGATGTGTCCTATGTCCACCTTTAGATTTGGTGTGACCTATGTTCCCCTTTTAGATTTGGTGTGACCTATGTCCACATTTTAGATTTGGTGTGACCTATGTCCACAGTTTAGATTTGATGTGTCCTATGTCCACCTTTAGATTTGGTGTGACCTATGTCCACTTTTTAGATTTGGTGTGACCTATGTCTACATTTGGTGTGACCTATGTCCACATTTTAGATTTGATGTGTCCTATGTCCACCTTTGAGATTTGGTGTGACCTATGTCCACATTTAGATTTGGTGTGACCTATGTCCACAGTTTAGATTTGATGTGTCCTATGTCCACCTTTAGATTTGGTGTGACCTATGTCTACCTTTTAGATTTGATGTGACCTATGTCCACGTTTTAGATTTGTTGTGTCCTATGTTCCCCTTTTAGATTTGGTGTGACCTACGTCCACCTTTAGATTTGGTGTGACCTATGTCTACCTTTAGATTTGGTGTGACCTATGTCCACATTTTAGATTTGTTGTGTCCTATGTTCCCCTTTTAGATTTGGTGTGACCTATGTCCACCTTTTAGATTTGGTGTGACCTATGTCCACCCTTTAGATTTGGTGTGACCTATGTTCCCCTTTTAGATTTGGTGTGACCTATGTTCCCCTTTTAGATTTGATGTGACCTATGTCCACATTTTAGATTTGGTGTGACCTATGTCCACCTTTTAGATTTGGTGTGACCTATGTCCACATTTTAGATTTGGTGTGACCTATGTCCACCTTTTAGATTTGGTGTGACCTATGTCCACATTTTAGATTTGGTGTGACCTATGTCCACATTTTAGATTTGTTGTGTCCTATGTCCACCTTTAAAATTTGGTGTGACCTATGTCTACCTTTTAGATTTGGTGTGTCCTATGTCTACCTTTTAGATTTGGTGTGACCTATGTCCACCTTTAGATTTGGTGTGACCTATGTTCCCCTTTAGATTTGGTGTGACCTATGTTCCCCTTTAGATTTGGTGTGACCTATGTTCCCCTTTTAGATTTGGTGTGACCTTTGTCCCCTTTTAGATTTATGTCCACATTTTAGATTTGGTGTGATCTATGTCTACCTTTTAGATTTGGTGTGACCTAGGTCCACATTTTAGATTTGTTGTGTCCTTTGTTCCCCTTTTAGATTTGGTGTGACCTTTGTTCCCCTTTTAGATTTGGTGTGACCTACGTCCACCTTTTAGATTTGGTGTGACCTATGTATACCTTTTAGATTTGGAGTGACCTATGTCCACCTTTTAGATTTGTTGTGTCCTATGTCTACCTTTTAGATTTGGTGTGACCTCTGTCCACCTTTTAGATTTGGTGTGACCTACGTCCACCTTTTAGATTTGGTGTGACCTATGTCCATATTTTAGATTCGGTGTGACCTATGTCCACCTTTTAGATTCGGTGTGACCTATGTTCCCCTTTTAGATTTGGTGTGACCTTTGTTCCCCTTTTAGATTTGGTGTGACCTTTGTCCCCTTTTAGATTTATGTCCACATTTTAGATTTGGTGTGATCTATGTCTACCTTTTAGATTTGGTGTGACCTATGTATACCTTTTAGATTTGGAGTGACCTATGTCCACCTTTTAGATTTGTTGTGTCCTATGTCTACCTTTTAGATTTGGTGTGTCCTATGTCTACCTTTTAGATTTGGTGTGACCTATGTCCATATTTTAGATTCGGTGTGACCTATGTCCACATTTTAGATTTGGTATGACCTATGTCCACATTTTAGATTTGGTATGACCTATGTCCACATTTTAGATTTGGTATGACCTATGTCCACATTTTAGATTCGGTGTGACCCATGTCCACATTTTAGATTCGGTGTGACCTATGTTCCCCTTTTAGATTTGGTGTGACCTTTGTCCCCTTTTAGATTTATGTCCACATTTTAGATTTGGTGTGACCTATATCCACATTTTAGATTTGGTGTGACCTATGTACACATTTTAGATTTGTTGTGTCCTATGTTCCCCTTTTAGATTTGGTGTGACCTTTGTCCCCTTTTAGATTTATGTCCACATTTTAGATTTGGTGTGATCTATGTCTACCTTTTAGATTTGGTGTGCCCTATGTCCACCTTTTAGATTTGGTGTGAGCTATGTCCACATTTTAGATTTGGTGTGCCCTATGTCCACCTTTTAGATTTGGTGTGAGCTATGTCCACATTTTAGATTTGGTGTGACCTATGTACACATTTTAGATTTGTTGTGTCCTATGTCCACCTTTTAGATTTGGTGTGAGCTATGTCCACATTTTAGATTTGGTGTGATCTATGTCTACCTTTTAGATTTGGTGTGCCCTATGTCCACATTTTAGATTCGGTGTTACCTATGTCCACATTTTAGATTTGGTGTGATCTATGTCTACCTTTTAGATTTGGTGTGACCTATGTCCTCCTTTTAGATTTGATGTGACCTATGTCCACATTTTAGATTTGATGTGACCTATGTCCACATTTTAGATTTGATGTGACCTATGTCCACATTTTAGATTTGATGTGTCCTATGTCCACATTTTAGATTTGGTGTGGCCTATGTCCACATTTGAGATTTGGTGTGACCTATGTCCACATTTTACATTTGTTGTGTCCTATGTTCCCCTTTTAGATTTGGTGTGACCTTTGTTCCCCTTTTAGATTTGGTGTGACCTTTGTCCCCTTTTAGATTTATGTCCACATTTTAGATTTGGTGTGATCTATGTCTACCTTTTAGATTTGGTGTGACCTATGTCCATATTTTAGATTCGGTGTGACCTATGTCCACCTTTTAGATTCGGTGTGACCTATGTCTACCTTTAGATTTTGTGTGACCTATGTCCACATTTTAGATTCAGTGTGACATATGTCCACCTTTAGATTTGGTGTGACCTATGTTCCCCTTTTAGATTTGGTGTGTCCTATGTCCACATTTTAGATTCGGTGTTACCTATGTCCACATTTTAGATTTGGTGACCTATGTCCACATTTTAGATTTGGTGACCTATGTCCACATTTTAGATTTGTTGTGTCCTATGTCCACCTTTAAAATTTGGTGTGACCTATGTCCACATTTTGGATTTGGTGTGACCTATGTCCACCTTTTAGATTCGGTGTGACCTATGTTCCCCTTTTAGATTTGGTGTGACCTATGTCTACATTTTAGATTTGTTGTGTCCTATGTTCCCCTTTTAGATTTGGTGTGTCCTTTGTTCCCCTTTTAGATTTGGTGTGACCTTTGTTCCCCTTTTAGATTTGGTGTGACCTTTGTTCCCCTTTTAGATTTGGTGTGACCTTTGTCCCCTTTTAGATTTATGTCCACATTTTAGATTTGGTGTGACCTATGTCTACATTTTAGATTTGTTGTGTCCTATGTTCCCCTTTTAGATTTGTTGTGTCCTATGTCTACCTTTTAGATTTGGTGTGACCTATGTATACCTTTTAGATTTGGAGTGACCTATGTCCACCTTTTAGATTTGGTGTGAGCTATGTCCACATTTTAGATTTGGTGTGACCTATGTTCCCCTTTTAGATTTGGTGTGTCCTTTGTTCCCCTTTTAGATTTGGTGTGACCTTTGTTCCCCTTTTAGATTTGGTGTGACCTTTGTTCCCCTTTTAGATTTGGTGTGGCCTATGTCCACATTTGAGATTTGGTGTGACCTATGTCCACATTTTACATTTGTTGTGTCCTATGTTCCCCTTTTAGATTTGGTGTGACCTTTGTCCCCTTTTAGATTTGGTGTGACCAAAGATTGCATGAGTGCATCGTGCGTCTGATATCGTTTGTTACCAAACGTCTGATACTATAACTTAAGCATTATCTATACAAATATCATTTCTGTTCCGTTTTTAGTATAATGCACCAAATCTGACTAATTTTCACAGCAGTTCTGTCGGGAGTTTGTGACGGTCTAACGTCCTCACCTGGACCCGCCCCTGGTCCTGTCGGGAGTTTGTGACGGTCTAATGTCCTCACCTGGACCCGCCCCTGGTCCTGTCGGGAGTTTGTGACGGTCTAAAGTCCTCAAACGTCTAAGATGCTATTGACATCTGTTCTAGTTCTGTCTAAAATAGTACAGTTTTGAATTTTGACATCAAGTTCATTTCTTCCTTCAAACCTTTTGACTGTTCGGCCCTTTGCACTTCGATACCTCATACCAACCTGAATGAACGCCGATATGGCGGTACATTATTTTGGATAATATTTTATGAAAAGTACAACAAATGCCAAAATGAAATACACTAAGAACGATATTGTGGGAACGGTTGTGTTCCTGGTTGACACTACATTGGCTGAGTTTGGAGCCAATGTTTCCCAACAGACTGTAGACATTCCCATTGGAACAAACTGTACCCCTCTTCCGGTCGAGGTGCTGAATTCATTGATGATCTTATCAGGACTGGTAACACAAACCTTGCCAAGCCTTTCAATTTCACATTCAGATATATCGACGATGTATCGACCACATCAATCGTATATACCCTCCCGAGCTTGAAATTAAGGACACCGCGGTCTGCTTCAGCCGTTTTTCGTGATCTTTACTTACAACATAACCAATAGGTTGCCAACTGTTCCTTTTTGGATAGTAACATCCCCTACATACGGTGTTTATGTGTTGACGATGCAGGCTGATAAAGACTATGGAACGTTTTATGGTCGCCATCAGGATGTTGCAGGGATATATGCTGATTGTTTGTGTGATGTGAAGGTTGAAGTTTTTTTTATTATGCTCATCATTATTATAGTGCCTTACGGTTCTCGATGTGAGGACGTGACATAAGCTGACTTTGACCTAGATGCATAAGGCTGATATTGTCGAGGAAGCAGACGACGCGTACCCTTCCATAACACATAGTCTTACTATCCTTGTACTTTTTCAAGTGTCTCCGTGTAATATTTCCTTTGTCCAAATGTTGCACAAGTTTTATCAAATTTTAGTACGAATTTTAGTTTTGCAGACGCTTAATTACTCCCTTGTTTAGTTTTTTGGTTTTTGTTTCCGTGTTTTCTTTTTAAAACCGATTCTCTACCTAATCATAGCTTCGGTTTATCAACTTATTTCTTCAAATAACTGTTGAAGTAAAACAATGATATACGTCTTTTTAAAGCAGTTTACGTGTCTTTCCTACAAAATAATAAAGGTAATTTCGTATTTCTTCGTTTATATCCAAAATATTACCAAACCTTATTCTATCTTCCGTTTCATTATAGCATAGTTGTGAGATAAAGATGCTATCCATTATTTTAGTAACGTACGGCCTAACGACAGTGGTACAGTTATCTACATAGTGTAACTCATACAGTTTATTAAACCATTTGCATTATTTAAGAGCAATTGTGACTGGAGATTGATCTTACACTACCGTTAATTAAAGATGATTTATAACGTGAAAACGTTAGTAAGTAATGTCCTTTAACCAACTACCAGTCTCATCTTCTCTAAGTGTAAACAGTCTCACTCTTCCGGTCTCACTCTTCCGGTCAACACAGAGCTCTATTTACACGTAGCTAATATTTCCCATCCATAGTCCAAGTCGTAGTTCAAGTGTAGGTTATTACAAAGATCAGGAAACGGCTATCCCTCAAACGCGTGTTCTATTTAAGTGACCACTTCTCGCGCAAGAAACACGTGTGAGGTCGCCATACCTTGTTCTAAACCTATGTAGAGGGAGATCAACAGGAGAATATAGTGATCATGTAACTACTGGTTTTTTCTCGTACCACACATTTTACACAAACATAATTTCATCAACTTTTTAAAATGCCTAACCAGGTATAGGCGTAGGAGACACGACTTCAGGTAATGTACATACACGTAGACCTTAGTATAGATTAGATAATGTCGCTCTCAAGGCTAAAAATATCTAAACCAACCACCTTATTGGAATCAATTATCGAAAAATAATGAAAAATAATTTCCTTGTAAATAACATAACATAACGTAAATAGCCCACAAACCATCTTAAATGAAATTCGTGAAAGGTGGTATTTAAAGTGCATCTACTTCCTTATCATTGTCGTTGTTGTGTATCAAGGAAATTTCTTGTTTGTGAACATAAGATGGCCCTTTCAATTCTCGGACGTGTGGCGAACAGGGAAGTCATATTCTCAGAAACACAATCTGTGACAGGTATCTTTCGGGTAAGATGCTGACTTTGCGGGAAGACAAGACAGTGTGTTACCCATTGGCTTTTCCAGCTACTTGAGATAAGCTACCTATTACAGTTGCCAATATTTTAAACGCCATCTCTACATCATGACGTCATAATTGATGAAGACGACCGGCAATTTGCGACATTGCTATACTTAAGTCTTCAAGTCATTAATGACGTCAATGCAATTAAAACACACCCATAATTTGACATAAAACATTTCATTTAACATGAGCTGTTATCAAATAATTAATATGTATTTTAATATCGAAGTGCAGTGATTGTCAGTGTGATTTGATTGACATAATGTTTATAGTGCAGAGAAAGTGAAGACGAGGTTCCCACTGGAAGGGAGATAAATCGTCCTAACATTTATATCTTCAGTTATGAATGAATCACCAATGTGCCCGTTAGTTATCAGCTTGACATATATGCTCTGTTGGTTTCGTATTTATAGTTTGATTATAAGATGAAAATGAAGCCACACTATAGAGTATATGTAATACACATTAACAATGATCTGCCCCGATCCAGCGTTAGTGTGCTACGTTAGACAGCAGTATGTAAGTCAGTAAAAATATGTGTTACTTTACGCCCCACGACTCAACACTACAGTTAGTTACACTGCAACAACAATAACAACAGGCTACACACAAACTCACAGCACCCATAAGTGTAACTAGTCTAGTTTACAGAACAATCCACATGTTTACATGTCTGCGTATTACATCATATACGATATCTACATAGGACAGGACTGGACAATTTGTTTTCCCAGTTAGACAATAATCGATTTAATTTGAATATAATTTGTTTATAATAGTAAAATGTATTTAACGACCTTTTCAATATATCTGTATTATTAGGATAGTTCAAAATAGAATAGGGTTTTTTTAACCGCAAAAACGAAATGTCCGGTTTTATTTCGCAAATGTCTAGTTTCTACATTAATTTGAGTGAGGACAAACTAAATGTTCACCTCCTAATTCCCCAATCGATTACACTTTCTTTAGAATGCCTATATATTTTTCTTTGCACTTCTGTACGAAATGTCAACGATCTTTTCTGTGCTTATGTTAGTCACAGTTGTACCCCTCCACAAATGTTTCCATTTTATGTATTCAATGAATAGTTACAGAACATAACATAATAGCTAAACATAATGCATTTACATAAAACTATTTTATAACTGGTATATTTCTGTTAGATATTAGCAGTAAGGATATTCTTATAAAGTTTATATATGTTGTGTCAGGCTGGATTTTCGTCAAATTACAAAATAAAATGTGATTAAATGACATTTAAACTTACAAGATTAACATAACACCAAAGATTTGGTTCGATACAGTATGCCACACTGTAGTTACACTGCATCATACAGCTGTTTCGCCTTCTAGGACTCATCGGTGGTCCTAGGGGCCAAAACAATGGAAATCGTAAAATAATGATATATAAATAGATAAACCTATCGTGACACAACATAGATGATGTAAGTGCTATAAGACGGACAAAGAAAACACCTGGGCCCGTATTCATGAAACCGTTCTCTCCCAGGCATGGATTCTGTGCTCACAACGTGTCAAACGATCAAAAAGTGAAATGAAAACAATGTTTGGCTTAACGTTTCTTCAATGTTTTTCCAAATCATAGACAAAATAGGATTGATTTATTTAGTTTATAGCGACAACTATAAATAAGGCTTGAGCACAAAATCAATGCTGGAGCATGAGAACTGTTCCATGAGTACGGGCCTAACGTTTTATCGACAGCTGTCGAAAGCCTCCATTCCAGTGGATCTGACTTCGGATTGATACCTAGTA
This sequence comes from Mizuhopecten yessoensis, assembly GCF_002113885.1. Lineage (NCBI taxonomy): Eukaryota > Metazoa > Mollusca > Bivalvia > Pectinida > Pectinidae > Mizuhopecten > Mizuhopecten yessoensis. The sequence continues at coordinate 302,210 of NW_018404851.1, read as the reverse complement.
CATGCAGGAAGGCAATATATTAAAAACCGAATGTTTAAACCCTCGAATAACTTTCATTACCCGACCATTATTGTCTACTGTTTGCAGAAGAATGTATAAATACCTCCGTTTCGAACGAAGGAAAATAGTTTACCTGTTGACGAGCAGTATGGTTTCTACAGATGTGTAGACTATATTTAATCATACATAAGAAGTATTCGGCATTTGTCACGTTTAAAATCCTTCAAACGGCACTGACTCAGCCGATCATGTTTTATTGGTTTATAAAGTACTGCCACCTGGAGTGACGGTACAATGTGTACGTGTTGGTGACATATAAACAGACTGTAGGTTCACTGGGACCTCGGGTTAAAAGATGGGAACAACACATCACCCACGACTATAAAGTTTTTAATAACGAATTAATGATGAAAATCATACAACTGAACGTTGGGGTAACTCTTAGTATAGGAAAGTTAGTATTGGGACGATAAAACCATCTCGGCAGGGAATAAAAGAGATATAACGGTAATGCTAGGCCACATTTATAACTGATATAAATAATGGAGACTGTTTGTAAAACAAAACAAAAAGTCAAAGGTTATGTACCGTAGCTCTATTCGGGAAAAGAAAATGATTTTGTCTTTAAATACGGAGGTCTTACATTATGGGGAAGTTGGTCAGCAATGCACACTCTTACACGATAGTGTCACCCCAAACTTGACCGGCTGTGGCGAGGTCAGATCGTTTAACGGCTCAACAAGTGGACGGTTAAACAACAGATTTACTTCCATATGTGGAAAGGTGTTTTCTCATGGAATATTGCAAGTATGACTTCACAGGAAGACCAACACATCTTTACCAGCGAGCTATAATGGACGTTTGTCCTTGTAGGAATAGCGAACCATCAATATAAGCAACCTACATTGTAACAGACTATATGCTGGGTTCTGTGGGTTGTTTTCGATACTAATAATATAATACAAGCTCAATATTGTTTTTGTAAGTAACTGATTAAGATCAAGCATTTGTATATATTTTTTACCAAATAAAACTTCAAGTAAACAATGATTAGCATTTAAATCAGACCGTTACAGCTGTTTTTGAGCCAAAACTGTATATGTATGTCAATATTTAACGAAATACCCGTTTTTGCGACTTATCTCCAACGTTGCTGTTTTTATTTTCATTTTCCTTGTTCAGATTAAAAAATACGCGACGATTTAATAAATGATAGCAATTTTTATTATGTTCATGCTTTTTTCCGTGTTTATTTTTGCCCGGGTCTAATGTAAAACTATCGATCGAAAAGAAATGACTTCAGTCCAGAGTTTATACAGCACAAATTGTGTTTTACATAACACGACAAAAAGAAAATAATCATTTCTAAAAGAGTGCACAAGTGCATGTTATACTTTTATAAAACCAAATTTAAAAACTATACTTCATTCAATGTTGCTGAAAGCTGAATGTCGGGTTTTCCGCGGTCTCTTTATCTGTGCTGAGTACATAACATATTTGTTAATTCAATGTCACAACAGCCATTATGTGTAAAATGATTCTGCAGAATGCACTAGTTATCGGTAGTTTGTGTAATGCTATACCTGTTTTTATTCCAAATAAATCGGTCAGATTTACCTGTGACGAGAAACGTCCATTGATGTTTTTGTATGTCGTACCTAGCGCGGCCTATGCGATCGTTTATCGGTCAGACGGGCTATAGGAGGGTCCTTATAGGAATGCATTATCATAAGTATGTGAAAAATTAGGAAATGTTGTGTTAAGTCTGGGAAATCCCCTGTCAATTGTTTTCCTTATTGAGTTGCCGACCCACTTAGACCCCACTAACGTACTACCGAGTGCTCCACCACAGTACCGGCTTCAGGAGATCAGTTAGATATAATAGGCGTTTCCTTAAAGCTTAGACAGAGAAAACGACGGAAAAGTATATAGAGAGAGAAAGAAACATTCTAGCATGTCCTTAAAACAAATGTTTGAAAGAAAAATGTCAACAGCATACATTAACACACAAAAAAAAGAGAAAATGAAATATCTCTTGGGTAAAAGGTATCGCTTAACGTATAGACTGGTAACTATTATATTGGAGAGACTGGAAGGTGATTTGGGGTGACCAGAAAGATACGTAAACCCAAAAAAGAAGGAAATTCACCAGATCACAAAGGAAGCAGTCGGAGTCACAGATAAATAAATCGGCAATCACAGACCATGCCAATTAGAAAAATCATGTGCTTGACTGGGATAACTCCAAAGTATTGGACAGAGAGAGCAGTCTGTTCAAGCGGCAGATAAAGGAAGCCATCTGGATACGCCGCAGTGGACTGGTTCTATATCGAGATGAGAGGGCTCATAGACTCTCGCACATCTATGACTAAGAATTAAACAAAGCGTAGCTGAATCGAGTAATTTCGGTACATATATAACAACTATTGTTCATACGCTTATAGCGTAGCCGAATCGACATCGATTTGTGGACAACTCGTACATATTTTACACCTTTGTGTGCATACGCCTCACTGGTCATTTGTCTGATGAAGGTGACAGAGTATATACCGTACTAGTCATCGAAACGTCACATAGAAACACGTATTGGTTGTATAACAAGAAACATTTCATAATCCACACTTACCAACCTCAAATAACGTATAGAAAAAGATTGGTATCTAACATAAGACTAATAACGTTTATATATACTCAATCATCCTCATGTAAACCAATTCTGAGAAAAATACTTTATGAAAGGTCTTCAGTTAAACAACTTTATAGTAATACTGTTTATTATTATGTGAGAATATTTACTGATAAAGTTAATACATTTGAGCCACTGTCAGGTTTAATACCGAACTCCGGGTCGAGGACGATTCCGTGCCACGTAGAGCATTATATTAGCAGTTAAAGCTCAGTAACTGAATTCGTCAATCACTGTTTGTGTCATTGGTAATACCCTTCCCTTATATTTAATAAATTACATTCTTATACCTATTACACAGCAAATGTTAAACGACCAGTTTTTACAAAAGTGGAGTAATGCAATTTTTACTTCCTCTAAGTCTGTATGTTACAGAACACATAAATATAATTGTAATTTTGAAAATTATCTAGAACTGTTGATTGCAAATGAACGAATGGAAGACATTGGTGACAAATTCACTACTTGTTAAATGTCCCTTTCTGTCTACAGAAAGGAAGTTATATTTATACCAATACTACTTTATAATGCCAAATATTGTTAAGTTCTCAGAACTAATGAATACAAACAATGTTAAAATTTTAAGAAATTTATGCAAATTTATCAAATTTTGTTGGAAATATTACATTTGATATTATATACTGTTGTAACTATGTTTTCTCTGTACATTTATAATTGTATATATTTATTGATATAAAGAGAAATAAAGTTGAAAGTTAGCACTCTACCGAACATTATTTCAGGGCACATGTATGTTAAAGGGGAATCTAATTGATCTATAATTGTATGTTAGTTATTCTTGGTAAACCTGTAAATTATCTTCGTCTGTAACAGCACTGTTAAACACCTCATCTCCACGTACACTATGATAGCAAACCGTCGGTAAAAACACAAAAAATCATCTCAAAGTAACACTTTATTCCAAAATAGAGTAAATTCAACATCATACTGTTACAAAAATAATTAAATTACTTCGTACTTATTTGCATTTATTATATCATCATACAATTTCATATATTTCATAAATAGGAACAATTTTGAAGCAGATAAGTATAAAGTATAAAATAACGAACAATCCATGTTGATCATAGTAAAAGAAAATATCATTAAATAGTTGGATATAAACTATGTGAGACAGACACATGTACATTTGTATGTAACACCTTCAACAGAAAACAAGTACAGTATTGTGCGGTTTGTGATCAGGTAGAATAAACAAGGGCAGCTGAACACCAATCTAATTAAAATCAGATCTCTGACTACACTACGTTATGGAGGCTATAACGTAGTGTAATGAGGGGTCCGATTTTAATTAGATTGGCTGAACACAAACTGGTGTTAGATCAGCATACGAGTGACTCTGTTACGACAAGCAGATGGACTAGTGTTCCAAACATACTCTACAACAAACTCTACACAGAAGATTTTTTTGTAAATCACAAACAAGTTATTTTAATACAACAGCAATAACATCTATAGTGTCGATTTATACCTGTCAGCTAGTGTGTACGTGTTCAAAACAATCTTACACTTGTAATCAAGTCACGTACAAGATACAAGATGCAAGATTTTTTTATTTAGAGTCGTGTTTGTAACAATGCAACTTTAGCCCAGAAGAGCCTGTCGGCTGTTATAACGGTTGTATGCGGGTAGTCTGTGGGTGTTGGTTCACTCTATGTATTACATATTGCATTTAGACCCTTTATGTGCTCTGCCCTTAGATATCGACATCAGAAAGCTCCCCTTCTGATGCTACAAATTCGGCAAACTCTAGTTCACCATCCATACGATTTGGCCCCGAATCGGTATACTAAGCGCTTTCCTAAAACCGGGGATAAAATTTCCCTTTTATAATAATATCTGAAAAGAAAAACAAGAATATATGTAGTAAAGAGTAAAAGATAATCGTACCTCCTACAGATGTGGTCATTTCAGAAACAATTTTCAAAGTAATTTTCAGTGACCGTCACATACTAAATTAAAATCAGTGGCCTTCACATACCAATACCTAGGCTGTATAAACAGTGGCTTCACATACCAATACATAGGCTGTATAAAGAGTGGCCTTCACGTACCAATACCTAGGCTGTATAAACAGTGGCCTTCACATACTAAAATTAAAATCAGTGGCCTTCACTTACCAATACCTAGGCTGTATAAACAGTGGCTTCACATACCAATACAGAGGCTGTATAAAAAGTGACTTCACATACCAATACCTAGGCTGTATAAACAGTGGCTTTACATACCAATACCTAGGCTGTATAAAAAGTGACTTCACGTACCAATACCTAGGCTGTATAAACAGTGGCCTTCACGTACTAATACCTAGGCTGTATAAACAGTGGCCTTCCCGTCCCAATACCTAGGCTGTATAAACAGTGGCTTCACATACCAATACATAGGCTGTATAAACAGTGGCTTTACATACCAATACCTAGGCTGTATAAAAAGTGACTTCACGTACCAATTCCTAGGCTGTATAAACAGTGGCTTTACATACCAATACCTAGGCTGTATAAAAAGTGACTTCACGTACCAATTCCTAGGCTGTATAAACAGTGGCCTTCACGTACCAATACCTAGACTGTATAAACAGTGGCCTTCACCTACCTTTGTTTGAACTAATGACCTTCACATACATTTATTTGAACCAATAACCTTCACATACCTATGTTTAAACCAATGACCTTCACATACCTATGTTTGAACCAATGGCCTTCACATACCTATGTTTGAACCAATGACCTTCGCATACCTATGTTTTAACCAATGACCTGCACATACCTATGTTTGAACCAATGACCTTCGCATACCTATGTTTTAACCAATGACCTGCACATACCTATGTTTGAACCAATGACCTGCACATACCTTTGATTCAATCAGTGACACTGAACATACCAATATCTAGCTAGGCTTCATTCATTGACCTTCATATACTATGCGTCAACAGTGACCTTCACATATACAGGATACGATCAGTTACATTGACCTAACTAGAATTAACTAGATTACACCACTGGTGACATTGACACAACAATGTCACAGTCATTAACCTTGACATATAAAGACTAAATCGAGTCAATAGACAGTCTGAATGATGTGTTCTTGTTACTTAAGTTCCTAGTACTCACCTCATGGCCCTGCTGAGCTTTTCGTACGTCATACATTCGTTGTTTTTCTTTGCTCCCCACATCCGTGCTATTTGGTTAGACTTGACCAATCGGAACTCCCCGACAGATCTGTCTATCCACTTGATGTGTGAGGGGTTGTAAAGAGGGTTTTGAAGTAAGTCCCGAATGAACTCCCACAACCGACATCCTCTCTGCACTGAAGATTTTAAATTAAATGTAATATTCTAGAATATTAACATTACTATAATAAAAATAATATTACAGATTTCATTGTAACGTTGATCACACGTCTTTTAATGGAATAAAGTACTTCCGTTTGATCTAGCCAGAGAATCTCTACCCGAGGGTAAGATACACTGTTATAGAAGCTTTGCGGATTACTACACTTTAAAGATTTTGTTCTGAGAGTTGAGCCTCCTTCTGTCTGCATCACACATGAGTAATTGATTTCCCCCTGTTAATGGTAAGCTCACTGTCCCGCGCCATCATAAAGGTTGTATTAAATGTGCGACAGAAATGATGACGCCACACTCATTAAACTGCATAAAGGGATGGTACGGTAATGACGTTTTCAGAATAATAGCGAATGTGAGCTGTCTTTCCATAGAAAAGTACATTTTGTATAGACGGGTTTATCTTTTCCTTACCAAAAACGGGAATACAGATGTACATTGAGGGAGAAATACTTGTCACGCGGGCAAAGTAACATAACAAAACCAATCGGCAGGGGGTCCCACGTAAGTCGCCTCTTACGATACATGCTACACTCTATGTATAAACAAGATTCACAAATCGTACATTATAATTAGACAAAAATTATAAGTAAGATTGCCTAGGTCTGCATCTTCAGTTTGGTATCTCCAAATAATCACAGTTTGTACTTACTTCGCTTTTGTCTATACTTCAATTTTCCGGTGTCCTTTGTTTTTAAACTTTTATGAAGGCATGGATCGGAATATAAATTATCACTTTTGCTGCGCATGTGTACTGGGGATTCCGGTCTAGGTGGTGACGAGAGTAGTGAATGTGTGAAGTCCACATGTTTGTTATCTGGAAAAGTAAACGAGTCTAGAAGTATAAATTTAGTGTCAGTCATCATTTACAACCTAGGCGGAGACACAATTAACAACTATCATTTTTAATTATACTTTTGACAACATAAGTCAACCGTACCTGTCCTCTGAGCGCCATTGATGTCTATGGCGGCTGATACGTCTATGGGATAGTGGTACCCGTACAGTTCTACGATCACCTCGCCATTACTATTGGTTACTTTCATGTTCTCCACATTGTGGACAAGTTCTGTTATAAAAACAATACCAAACATTCCACAATTATTGAAATCATGCGCGTAGTAATATATACATGTAGTTACGTCAAAACAAATCAACAAATAAGCACAAAACAGAACGGTCATATCATAGTTTATAACGTGTAATTTATACGTGTAATTAATACTAATCTATATCAACATGTCCATCTTCGATGTTTGTCTGATATTAACAATAGCACATTAGCCTAGCCGGACTTAAGTGCGGTCCCTTACTGTGTAAATTTCAGTATAGCCCCTTTACCATGTCTCTGCTATTGATAATAGCCTAGCCGGACTTTAGTGCGGTCCCTTACAGTGTAGATTTCAGTGAAACCCTTTACCGTGTCTCTGCTATTGATAATATCCTAGCCGGACTTGAGTGCGGTCCCTTACAATTATAACATGGCTAACGAATTCTTAAGATCACAGACAGGCACCCTCTAAAGATCGTTAGCCTTTGTTTTCTTATTCAAACCCTGCTAAACATATTACCAAGGATGTTTACTATGATGTTAGTAGTTTCGCATGGCAACAACTGTCTTTATTTGAGGCTGGTGTGCCTCTCTACAGCTAGTAAAAGAGAAACTAAACTCCGCATAACCTATTTATTTAAATGAATTTCAGAAACGTCATTTCATAACATTCAGTTGGGTCGCTTAAGAAAATGACATGTTATAAGACATAAGTCCTACTTAGAAGGCTTGTTGAACCTTCCACTGAGTTGGGAGCCCGGCCTTACAATGTACCTTAGCTCTCTCTCAAATCCTATCTGACAGGTCTGCTTAAATGTTGTTTGTTTACCAACAAATATGTACACGTGTATCCTCGGTTTGTTCGTTTATCCCGGAAAAAGGTTTTAAGATAAAAATCCTTTTAAGGGGCTTTCCGTGTGATTGTACTACACCCTGCACCTTATTATACTGTCTATAGGAGAATGGTACAGACGTGTTACGTTATCGGAGTAGTAACATCTGCAGTCTCCCCACGGCAACACCCATCTCAGATCAATTATCCATCAAATTCCTCTTCCTAGTTGAAATATTTTAAAATCATAAGCCTGCATCCTATTGGTATATGGTACAGGCACGAGGCCTTGTGCTTAGTTTAAAAACTTTTATCACGATGGTCAGATGTCTGCACTACATAGGAGTAATTGTTAGAAAATAATTGTAATGGTGAACCAAATGCACTGCCCTATTAGGGGCGACAAAATGGATGACGCTACCCTGGTTTAACTGCATAACTGATGACGCGATGATGACGTTTTCAGAATGATAACGCGTGTTAACAAAAAAGCTTTGAATGCACTTTTGAAGTGTGCGATACTTTTTTTTCTTAAACTGGACTCATATGGAGAAATGAGGGCCACTTTTCCTCATGAATATTAATGAGGGGCGGAGCATGTTTGATCACGTGATCATCAAAGTTTTCCCGCGCCAAAATGGCAACCAACAGAAAAATAATTGTTCCCAGGCTCAGTTAAGTTACAATTTTGGCGTATTTTAAGACAATTCTGCAGAATAAAATTAACCAACTGACCAAATTGAACGAGTGTTATCAAAGATAATGGGAACGGGAGTTTCATAACTTCTTAATATAAGAAAAAATATAGAATAAATAGCCAGACAGCGGTCATTCTCGCACAAACAAAGTGCATTTTGTACTTGTTACGTCTACACTACATACACATCTTATTTTATTTATATGTAGAAAGACATTTCAGATGCTAGTTGTCAAACATTAACCTACAAATTCCGCGTGGTTAACGAGAAATTGGTGTTTTAAAATCAGAAATTTGCGAAAGTTCAAGCGGCCCCCGAAGGGGTAATGTGAATCAATCATCAACTGCACGATTGGTTTTAAACTAAAATTCCAACAAGCGAATATATAGCCTATAAGTTGTGATCAAACTTGTGTACAAAATTAAAAGGCGTGTTATCTTAAAAAGGTTGCATAATTAGAATAAAACAAGACCAAATATGACTATTACAATCTCATATACATTGCAATAGTGCAGTAAGTATACGTGATACAAAGATTCTAAAACAATAAGGACAGAATAATCACGGGCTGACGGATCAAATTTAAGAAAATCCACTTTTCAAATGCTCCAGGAACCTCGGATATTGCAAATATTCTTAAGACACCTCATAAACTGTGTTTTTTTCTAAACCGGCAGTTATCGAGCGAATCTCGGCAATTTAACTAGGTCATGGAAACAGCATCGAAAAATTCGATCGAAAGTGCAGAAAATGTCTATTTGGTCGTTTTCCAGTATTCGATTGCATAGAATATATAGGCGCCCTCGCTTCAAAAGTTCATCTACTCCAGGAGACTCGAGTTTTTAATGGATCGCGCTAATTAACTTTTATCCCATATTTAGACGGTGTGAAGGGAAATTTGACATCCCTACAAATATTATCCGGATAACTATCCAGCCGATAAACGCAAAAACTTAAAGCCCATAGTGTTATCCCAATGGGCCAAATGGCCGCCATTTTATCCAAGATGGCGGATTATGCAAATTAGCAAAGTGACCGTCATTTCTCCATATGTGGCGTATCCACATTTTTTCCCTGTATAATGTTAATACAAGAATGTATATACTATATCCCTCCCGCATGATGTAGATACGATAATCTCAACCCATTGGTAAGATTTTTAAGAAATTGGTTAAGTATTTCTTCGAAACATCATTCTAATTCATTTGAGATGTAACAAGGCATTTAATTGGTCAGTCAAAATAATTTGTTACAGTAAAACTTATACCGTCCGCAAATTTCTCATTTGCATATGAAGCCCGGTTGACGATTGTTAATGTCATTGATAACCCCGACTGACCCTGAAACGTCATGAAATTGAATATCCGTGACGTCATAGCTCCGCGTCGCCAGTAAAACTCAATTTGGGACAGTATAATCACGATATACCGCCGCAAATTTCAAAATACAGTTGGGTTTTCCCCTTATTCACAGGCATTACAGCTTTATTGACTTTGATTTAACGACACACAAACAATTTTCCTTGATTTTGCTTTTTCATCCATTAATTACCATGTAAACTAAATATATCTAACTGTACCTTCCCGGTAATTTATAAGCAAAAACTGTCCTGCACCGTACAAAGGGAGATACATTTGACTTACCTTTTGTGGTGTCCGCATATCTTGGTGAATCTGTAGTCTGAGGTTGTTCCGCGTAGATATCTTGACTGTCTTGTCTGTGGAAATAGGCTTGGGAATCATCAACCGGATACAGATAGCCGGCCTCTGAGAATTAGAAAACAGGACAAAATATAATCATTAAAAAATATGGTATAAAAACTGGAACAAAGCTCTGAAGCGACCAAAAACCTCCCAGGGACAGACATTTTCATTCTACGACATATCTGACCAACGCGCTATAAAACGGTCTAATAAATCACGGACCTCCATCTTCTACCAGGACAAGGTCCTCTCTACATATTAATATCAGGATAGTGAGGATAGATATGTTAAACTTGAAACGGTCAAGGGTTCCCAAGACTGTTTTCAATTATACGAAGATAAACAAAACCTATGTATGAAATACTTCATTTTCTCTATTGGATAAACATGCTGAGGGTTGTCAGGTAGCACTGTGAATAGTGCATTCGCCTTTCACCTAGAAGGTGAGAGTTATTAATATAATTTAAAAAAGCATGTTTCATATCTATTTTTTGTAAAATATACTGTATGATATGCATAACATATATCTTAAAAGGGCTGTCTTACAATTGCATGTCCATGGAAATGGCATAGAAGGAGAAAACAAAAAGAAATCAAATCATACATGGAGAATTTTTCAATTTAAAAACATCGAAAAGTATATATTAAAATGAAACGTGTATAATATTTTATACAGAGCTCACCGTCGCTGATCCAGTGACAGGCCTCCATCACGCCTTACTGTACACAGTAGATATTAGTGTTTGAGTATTTCTACAAGTGCTACAAGTACTCGTCCTACAGTAAATCAACTATCATCACTACTTTCGTCTCATCCGTATACATACTGTTTATAGTGAAGTCTTACTTCTTACATATGTTTTCGTGTTTAGCGTTATCTCTTCAAATCTCGAAAAAGAAAAAACATTACGCATAAATAGATCGATGTGATTAAAATATGTAAGGTGTGACCCACCGTTCATCACTTCCTACCTCATCAGTCAGGTAAATGATTCTACAGTACTAAAGGAGGGGTTCCTACAACGGACAACTTTTTGCCCTGAAAAAAAGTAGAAGTCTATGGCATATTCTATTATTACTCCTCCGCAGTGGAAGAACACGGGGCTGCCTTTTTATCACCGGTGTAGCATGACAAACGATTCCTAAGATAAGATTTTAATAAAAAATAATGCACAGATAAGTGACAGAATGTTCTAAACACGGTCACGTTATAAAAGCATCAGGTCACAAATCCATCTGCGCTTGCGCAACTTCAAATTGTATGAAATTATTCAGATACCGTCAAAACTTGTACCAATCGATGTTCTGAGTGTGAGGTTTACATGAAAATCGAGCTAGCTCGGAATGTTGGTCAGGCCCGACGGATGTATAACAACACATCTAAACTCTGTAACGTAGAACTGTACATTACGTCGTTTATCATAGAATTTCAGACGTGAGTCTTTTCCTTCTATCTTAGCCTATTCCTACTATCTTAGGTGAAATATTTAGACATCAGCCTATTCCTACTATCTTAGGTGAAATATTTAGACATCAGCCTATTTATACTGTCTAAGGTGGATTATTTAGACATCAGCCTATTCCTACTGTCTAAGGTGAAATATTTAGACATCAGCCTATTCCTACTGTCTAAGGGGGATTATTTAAACATCAGCCTATTCCTACTGTCTAAGGGGGAGTATTTAAACATCAGCCTATTCCTACTGTCTAAGGGGGAGTATTTAGACATCAACCTATTCCTACTGTCGAAGGGGGAGTATTTAGACATTAGCCTATTCCTACTGTCTAAGGTGAAATATTTAGACATCATCCTATTTATACTGTCTAAGGTGGAGTATTTAGACATCAGCCTATTCCTACTGTCTAAGGGGGAGTATTTATACATTAGCCTATTCCTACTGTCTAAGGGGGAGTATTTAGACATTCATTAGCCTATTCCTACCGTCGAAGGGGGAGTATTTAGACATTAGCCTATTCCTACTGTCTAAGGTGAAATATTTAGACATCAGCCTAATTTTACTGTCTAAGGTGGATTATTTAGACATCAGCCTATTCCTACTGTCTAAGGTGAAATATTTAGACATCAGCCTGTCCTTACTGTCTAAGGTGGAGTATATAGACATCAACCTATTCCTAATGTCTAAGGTGGAGTATTTAGACATCAGCCTGTCCTTCCTGTCTAAGGTGGAGTATTTAGACATCAACCTATTCCTAATGTCTAAGGTGGAGTATTTATACATCAGCCTATTCCTATTGTCTAAGGTGAAGTATTTAAACATGGACCTATTTCTACAGACTCAGGTGGGAATTTAGACTGTCTGAGGTAAAGTATTTGGACATTAGCCTATCGCTACTGCATGGGGTGCCATGTTCACTATTTAGCGTTTTCCTCCTGTCTTGATTGAGGTTCAGCATGGGCCTACTGGTTTACTCTCAGAGATGAAGTACTGACCTGTACACAATCGACTGTCCCGTGGGAAGTTCTCGTTACTTTGTGCTATACATCCTGTAACCGGTTCCTGTTTAATACCGTAAGAAACGTTCGATATATATGTAGTACTGTCCCGTGGGAAGTTTTCGTGACTTTGTGCTGTACATCCTGTAACCGGTTCCTGTTTAATTCCGTAAGAAACGTTCGACACATATGTAGTACTGTCCTGTTGCTTTTGCTGGATTTTTCGCCATTGCTTTCGATGATGCACAGAAGTCGGGGAAACTGCCATCTTACAAATGTTTTCTCCATAAACATCTAAGGCAACCTGCTTCAGTTCGATAAAAGTCTTACAGTGTGTATCGCCCTTTTGGTCGGGCATTCTTCCCATGTGCTCCTCCATTTTGTAAACCTGTAAAATCTTTGTGGATCTGTAAGAAAAAACGTTAAGGTTCAATGTAGGTTTGAGTTTGTGTTTTACGTCCCGTCTCGGATTAAGTCGCTGAAACTAAATGTATATTTCGTGAAGTACTCAGAAACAATGGTTGTGTTTGCTTCCGTTGTAATTAATCTTTTTTGGAGGAGGGACATCAAGGTTATAATTATTGAACCGTATACATGTACTTTACCGTAGGGAACCGGTGAACAATGTCGCATACCCCATGTTTTACTATACTATATCATTATAGGCATACACATTAATTAAACGCTCTCGGGCAAAACTGATATTGGGAAATGAAATGTTATAATATTTGAAATAATTATGATTTATCCACATTCTGAAAGTTGAAAGGAAATATTACAAAAATTAAGAGAAAGTCTCAATCCCTGTTGCTGAGGAGGGTAAGAAAGGAAGAGTGAAAACCACAGAGCAGCGGGACAGGGATCCTTCAGGGTCCTTTAAGGATCCCTGTCTCGCCGACTGTATTTTGCCTATTTATAGTAACCTCCCCTTAACTTCCGTTAAGATACATCTGTAGCACAGTTGGTTTAGGATGGTTCTGTTGACCAGGCAGCTGAATCGATATAATCAGGGTTCGAACCCCGGTCAAGCCCGCGGAATGTTTACACTCAGAATTACTATTCATTATATTGTGTTTGTTTGATCTTTAGCATTTCTCATAAAAGTCCCGTAGGGTATGGTTTCCTTTTCAGAAATGATTTATCAAAGCTATAGCCATTCCGGATAAAACAGTTTCCAACACGTAGTTACAGTTTTTGGCAGTGGTATAGCCACCCTTAAAGGTCGCTACTGAGAGTATAAGTCGTCTTAGCGCCGAAGGAGCTGAAATCTAGCTATCTTCTGTTTGAGAGAAGTACCATCGTGATAGGATAAAACAGACGTTTAATCCTATTTTTTACTCATACTTAGTAAGTTTATGCGTATTTTTTAATCTGTCTGTGTTTTACATAACAATTTGATAATCGCATTACCTCGACAAGTGTAACGGTACATTATATACAACGCGCGCATAATTAACACTGTAAATGTATAGGATTCACTTAGTAGAAAAGCTTGTAAGTTCAAGGTATTTGCAGCAAGTCAAGAAGTAAGTTACAAATACATATTATATATCACGTGTAGACCAATACCGAACTAATTATTGTTATACTGGTCTCACGTCATCTACACACCGAATACTTTAAAATCCGGGAACTTTGATTACCAACGTAGAGTAAAAGATGTTCAGGTAAATACGTCGAGGAAATCTTGAACGGAACATTTTGATGATTCTTGCTACATTACTTACACCTGAACCTATGACTACAAAATTAAGCATAGACTTCACTAAAACATAGACTTCACTAAATCATAGACTTCACTAAAACATAGACTTCACTAAATCATAGACTTCACTAAAACATAGACTTCACTAATACATAGACTAGACTTCACTAAAACATAGACTTCACTAAAACATAGACTTCACTAAAACTGTTTACGTCTTACTTTCACAACTTCAGCTAAACACTTACCTTAATCATCGGCAGATATAGGAATGCTACCCCAGATAAAATTATATCCTTTTATATAAAAAGCTGTGTATACCAAGTCACTCAGAAAGACAATAAACAAAAACAAGACCTTCTTAATTCACACCAGAAACCAACCCGTTATTGTTTTTTGCTTCGCCATTCACAATTGAAGCCTGCTCAAGTAACAATTTGACAGCTTTCTGACGATGATTACTGTGTATTTGTACTTATGTGTGGTTAATACAACGTTTTATTCACCAGGCTTCAAAACCATCGCATGTGGTTTAACCACCGTAAGGACTTGTACGAGACGGCAGCGCGACATAAAATGGCCATCTTTCGCCGGTGTCCAAAGGATACCTGTCAAACGACTGATCACAGTCCGTCCACGTGGGAGCTGAAAACGCCCTAAAAGGACCAGCCCCTGACAGGGGATCACAACAGTAGATTTAAATGGCCCTAATAGCATGTAATTGCCGACTGACCATTCACATTTTCGTCAGATCAAAAGTGTCGAAACCATTAAATACCGTGAGATAGTTTGCTATATTAATTACCGAGCACGTGATGGTCCCGTGGTTAGCGTTGTACTAAATTACAGCAGCGTTAACGTTATTACTGAGTCCACTGTGTGCATGGTAACCATCTTAGATACTACACGTCAGTTGCGGTATTTGCACAGAAGTTGAAATTGGAGTTGTAAAATATGATTTTAGCTTCTCTAAGAAGTGAAGTGAATACTGTATTTCAACGATCTCAACGAAAGATTGCAATCACATATTTCACTACAGCTTGTCATTGTGATAATCATGATTTCACTCTCACATCTATATGATAACAAATCATTGCGAAGTCAAACCTCGTGTTTAATATCTACTCATGTGACTGACACGATGATACCGCTCTGAAAATTCACCCTGTCGAGTGTCTTTTCTAAGACTATACATGAAATGCAACTTCTGTCAGCACTGTCACTTACATTACCACTGCGTGAGAACGCTTTCCTCCTTACTTCTGTCCTGTGACCACATTTATGATTTCAATGCACTTTGCAACTGTGCGACTGAGTCAGCACTCCTTATATATACCAAACGATTTAACTATACTTCTTTCCATCTTCAAGGAAAATTTCCATCATAATTTGGTTTTAAAACACAAAGTGGAACAACCGAACAAACAGTTAACTTATTTCAAACCTGAATAATCAAACAAGGGGTAACACAATTTCTTTGAACCAAATATGAAAATTCCTGTCTGCCCGGATGATGTGTGGGGGAGGTGTGTGTGTGTCCATTTTACAATATACACCTTTAAGTTATGAAGTATACAGAAAAAAAGCGAGTATTGATATTACATTCGACTGGTATTTCTTGCCTAGTAGGGATACCCGGAACTCTCCCCAGGTAACGCCTCTTCATACCTGTCTGGTACCGTATACAGGTATACAATGTGTGAGGGGGTGTAACTCCTAAACGTGGTAGTCTGTTATATTGTTATTGATACGTGGGTATTGGTTTAACGTTACAGCTATGTCTTGTTAATGTCATCATTTGTAAATTCCTAAAAGTAATTCACCTTAAAATCGCTGTTTGTGTAAAGACTATAGTAAACTGTGGTTATTGTTTAAACCATTGAGTATAATTACACATACGCCTGCTTTGTGCTTCGTCAACACAGCTATTGCATCTTGTCAATAAATCAGTGCTTCTTTGTAATGATCTACATTTATGTTACGTGTTACAAGATACTGATAATTCTATTCAACAGCTCCCCGTCAAGTTCACAAAACACACTTAAAACTTGTTAGGTGTTTGGTTGACACCGATCACCGGATACCTAACAAATTATTGACCTTTAGTGTCACGGGATACCTAACAAAATATTGACCTTTAGTGTCACGGGATACCTAACAGAATACTGACCTTTAGTGTCACGGGATACCTAACAAATTATTGACCCTTAGTGTCATGGGATACCTAACAAAATATTGACCTTTAGTGTCACGGGATACCTAACAGAATACTGACCTGTATATATAGTGTCACCGGATATCTAACAGAATACTGACCTTTAGTGTCACGGAATACCTAACAGAATACTGACCTTGAGTGTCACGGGATACTTAACAGAATACTGACCTTTAGTGTCACGGGATACCTAACAGAAAACGGACCTTTAGTGTCAGGGGATACCTAACAGAATATTGACCTTTAGTGTCACGGGATACCTAACAAAATATTGACCTTTAGTGTCACCGGATACCTAACAGAATACTGACTTTAGTGTCACCGGATACCTAACAAAGTACGGAACTAGTTTGTCGCGGTAACATAACATTTTGTAATCTTATATACTGCTTTATCACAACCTAGTTCGTAAGTCGTCTCAAAGCGGTTCACAAATTATTATCAGTGGTTCTTTCTCAACACCCTGTAGAGCATACAGCCGGTGCTGCCATTTCGACACTCACAGCTAGCATTCAACTGTTCTAGCACTGCCCAACTACTTACTCATTTACAGCTGAGTAGACCGGAATATGTGGAGTAAAATATAACACAGTGTCGTGACGTGACTCGAACCCGCAACCCTTCGGTCACGAGCTCGGCATCCTTCCACTAGACTACCGTGCTTCCTATTTATTTCCATTGGCCGTCAGTTAGAATCAACAAACAAAAAATAGTTTTGAGGGATACACTGTTATTTAAAAAGTAACTGAATCTAATGGATAATTGTTCTGACGGTTTATGTGTGAGTATAGCCTATAGTATGATAGATTTAGTTATCATTAGTCTGGTGACTACTGACTTCATGTGAGAAGTTTGTGTGCGGACATGGTTTCCCTATATCTGTACAATACAACATAAACGGATACGTTACCTCACTCTCTTACTTGATTCTCTTTCAATAATTCAGTCAGGCCGAGCATTTTGTATTTATATGTTTTAAAATGTATAAGAAATCTTGAGGTGATTTTGACAAATAAATCGTAATCAGTGTGATTCGCCCAATTGATGCATTGATTGCTCCTATAAGGCACGGACCATTGGTTGTACGGTACACGAGGTTTGTAGTCGATTGGATGGTCGATAGAGGTCCACCAGCTAATACTTCCGTACCCAGGGTGTCCTAATAAGGAAGGTGATACATCGGTATACAGTAGTTCGCGTTAAACCATATGTTAATTTGTGCAATAGAGAAAATATTATCAACGCGACGAATTTCCTCTTTGTTTTTCGGGGTCACTTCATTGGAGGGTCATGCTATTGAAAGAAAAACAAAATCCCAGTAACTAATTATAGAGTACTTCCTCAAACAGGAATAAACCGATGGGATGTATACATCTTCATATCGTGGTCGTAGTAGAACTAGGGTGACCTCCTCCCCCCCCCCCCCCCNCCCCCCCCTCCATTTTTATCCTCATTGTCTAAAGTAATGTTTTTAAAATATTGACATATTATTTAGGAAAAAAGGCTTGACTATAAACAAGTGCTCTCTGTTAAAATAACAGAATACAGTGTTTTTTCTTCAATTATGAGGATTTTTTAAGACTAAATTTGTTTGCCCTATATCTCTATTCAGGAAATCACGTATGTGTCAGGTTTTGTGCACGGTATCTATAACGGCTAGAAATGTGTGACTCTCGTGTTATGGGACTAACTGTAGGTAATGTGTGACTCTCTGGTTATGGTACTAACTGTAGGCAATGTGTAACTCTCGTCTTATGGGACTAATTGTAAGTAATATGTGACTCTCGGGTTATGGGACTTACTGTAAGTAATGTGTGACTCTCGTGTTATGTGCCTAATTGTAAGAAATGTGTGACTCTCGTATTATGGGACTAACTGTAGGGAATGTGTGACTCTCGTGTTATGTGCCTAATTGTAAGAAATGTGTGACTCTCGGGTTATGGGACTAACTGTAGGTAATGTGTGACTCTCGGGTTATGGGACTTATTGTAAGTAATGTGTGACTCTCGGGTTATGGGACTAACTGTAGGTAATGTATGACTCTCGGGTTATGGGACTAACTGTAGGTATTGTGTGACTCTCGGGTTATGGGACTAACTGTAGGTAATGTGTGACTCTCTGGTTATGGTACTAACTGTAGGTAATGTGTGACTCTCGAACAAAGAAAAGTGTTGATATAGGAAGACAATGGCAAACCAATTATAGTCTGTTTCATTCTAACCCCACAGGTAACTTACATTTGTACCTGTGTGAAAGTTCACCTGTCTGACTTGTAGCTTTTTTGGATTTATATTTTATAAGTTTTGATAAATTTTGGGGGGTATGGAATTGATAAAATAAAATAATAAACACTGAATTGTCTGTTTATCAAAATTTAGATTGATAATTTAAAATTCATTTATGCATATACATACGAAACAATTATTACACACATGATGTACAATACAGATGTAACAATAACTAAATAGTATGAGTTTATAGTCAAATATTTCATTTAAATTACACTTTTCAAGCCACCAAATACAAGTTCAAATATATGCTTAAAGACCTATGGCGGAAAACTGACCATATATCCCTAAGTCGGCATTTATGAATACGGGAAAAAAATAATGAGTAAATAATTTCTAGTAGCGAAATTCATAGCCATATTCCTATATCTAAGTAAGTGTTGGAGTGTCCCAGATTTAGAAAAAAATACTTAATCACTTTCCTATTAGAGAATCATCTTTTGAATAAAAAAAAAAATATTCTGTGATGTAATATGCAAAAATAAATTATATGACGGGAAAGTGGTCCTCCTTTGGGTGTTTGGGAAAGTGCTCAAAATAATGAAAAACATGGCTGATCAAGTTTCTGGTTCGAAAGATGTTTCTTTGGTTAAAACAGATTGTATTTACATATTAGTGTATGTCCGATATAGCCGAGTGTGTAACACAGTTTACTTTTGATCAGAAAAATTGAACGGCGCGAGTTCGAATCCACTTTCAACTTCACCCTTTTTAACATCTAGACATGTTATCATTTTCCTTATTTAAATAATGAAATATGTTTCAAATCAATGAAACAAATTATTTATATTTTAATAACATACCTATTGATTTTATCTTCTATGGAATCATGTCATCAACTTCCTGTACACGTGTACATACAGTACAGCTACACTTTGTAGGTAAGACATCATTTTAAATAATATTTATGAATTAATTGTTTTACTTTCCGATTGGCACTAGTAATGTTTTATTATTTAATCACAAACAAATGATGTCGAAATACAAAATATGTGGAATTATTGCGTCATAATAAAAAAAAGCCAAGCGAAATAAATGAACTGTTATTATCGCAAATATACACTACAGTCCGACAGTCAAGTGTCACACAGTTGTGTTGAAATCTATCCCAGATGTAAGAGATGTGATGCTGCGTTCGCGTATCGCATAAAGTCCATCGTCCGGTTATCAAGATGTGAAAAATAAAATAACACATTTCATCTTATCATGTCATATCAGCAGCACAAGGACTACAGAAGGGATATATTATATTGCTTATTATAGTGAACTGTTTTAAAGTATACATCATCTTTATAATTCTAGTGTTACTCGATACTTATCAATAAATCTCATTACTGAAGAGAACTATCTCAATTAACGTTAGACATAACGCACAAAAGAAAGACGTTCTTAAAATCGTATCCGACGGGTGAAAAACGAGGTCATGCTACGGTCTGATGACTAGTTCAGCGGTAACACCCGAGACGTTTTGCTCTAATAATTCATTGTGTTTCCAAGTTTCCAGTTTTATCTATTCCTGGATTCAACCCTGAAAATTTTCAACTGTTTACGTTCCGATTATAATATAAATACACGTGTACCCAGCGAGTAAACTGTAACATACGTGTACTTAAATGTAGTACATGTGTCTACTTAATGTGAAAACACGTGTACCACCAGGTGAATTGTGGAACACGTGTAGCTAGTGTGTGAAACTCTTGTTTCAATTATGATTATCTTAATTATACAACATTTCTAGAAAGGAAATTGGATCACATATGTAAATCACTTTTATTTGCTCAGATAGTGACAACGTCATTCTTCACTGATGGTCATAGTATGATATAACGTCATCCTTCACTGATGGTCATCGTATGATCTAACGTCATCCTTACTGATGGTCATTGTATGATATAACGTCATACTTACTGATGGTCATTGTATGATATAACGTCATACTTACTGGTCATTGTATGATATAACGTCATCCTTACTGGTGATCATTGTATGATATAACGTCATCCTTACTGATGGTCATTGTATGATATAACGTCATCCTTACTGGTGGTCATTGTATGATATAACGTCATACTTAACTGGTGATCATTGTATGATATAACGTCATCCTTACTGATGGTCATTGTATGATATAACGTCATACTTAACTAGTATCCTTCACTGATGGTCATTGTATGCTATAACGTCATCCTTACTGATGGTCATAGTATGATATAACGTCATCCTTACTGATCCCCATCGTATGATATAACGTCATCCTTACTGATCACCATCGTATGATATAACGTCATCCTTACTGATGGTCATAGTATGATATAACGTCATCCTTACTGATCACCATCGTATGATATAACGGCATCCTTCACTGATGGTCATTGTATGATATAACGTCATCCTTACTGATCACCATCGTATGATATAACGTCATCCTTCACTGATGGTCATTGTATGATCTAACGTTATCCTTCACTGATGGTCATTATATGATATATGGAGGTTACACAACGAGTGGTTGTTGAATATGGTATTTATTTCACTCGAGTTAGTTAATTAAGTTACAAAAGACAACCACGAGTCGTGTGATCTGTTTCTACCACAATCTCAGTCTGAAATAGCTGGAGTATTTCCTGATTTGAATAGCATACACACATTGTGTTGACAAGGCTGGCGAAGTGATATAACTGGTTATTGTAAAAAGTCACTCATTAATATTCAAAAATGACTTTCTTTTTACAAATTTGATAATTTTCAAAATTAATGTTTTGGCAACAACTTCGTGAAAAAATTAGATAGATGAACGACTTTAAATATTGAGAGTATGCAATATTGCATTAATTAATATAAATTAACCTCGGACTTAGTATTGCAGAGTTATCTTCTATTGGGAGCAGGAATTGATTGTTACGTCATTGGTTTGTGCGAGAAAATTACGTCGTTTTCTCAAAAATTGATGACGTTACTCTCACAAACAAGTGACGTAACAATCAATCCCTGCTCCCATGAGAAGATAACTCTGCAATACGCAAAGACGGAATATGCGCGTAAGCATATCGTACAAAGTCTGCCTCCCGCCAAGTGATGAAGACGAACTAATCGCTGTCAATGTCCAAAACCATAGGCCCTGGGACGTTTCTTCGTGATGTTCGATGGTTGACGTTTATAGTGAGAGTTCTGCCATAGACAGACCCTCCAAATATTGATAACTGGACATGGAGAGAACGAAATATTTTCCGACACTGTTACAGATCTTGTTTGGGTTTCACAGAGACATATATATTACGTCTCTGGGTTTCACGACCTGGACACGCGACGGTATGGCGTCGAAACGATATCGAGCGTCTATAGTAATTTTGCCTGAAACTAGCGATCAAATCTTTAAGCATCATCTTCTTTTGGTATTGCCTTAATACACCCCTTTTCCCATCGCATAACCTCACACAAGTCATTAGCATTTGCCGGATGTTGACAGCAGACGACGTAAACAAAACAGCACGCGGCAAAAAGGGCATGAAAAAAGTCGACCGGTCAAGGTTCATCTTCTCGACCAATCAAAACTACGGAAGGTTATATACCACGTAGGGTGTATAACTCATATTTATTCAACAGTCTGCATGTTTATACAATGATCTGAGAGTGGAATAACCCAGCGTATTGTGGTAGAAAACGTCATCCTTCACTGGTGATCACTGTATGATATAACGTCATCCTTAATGATGGTCATTGTATAATATAACGTCATACTTAACTGGTGATCATTGTATGATGTAACGTCATCCTTACTGCTTGCCATTGTATGATATAACGTCATACTTAACTGGTGGTCATTGTATGATATAACGTCATACTTAACTGGTGGCCATTGCATGATATAACGTCATACTTAATGATGGTCATTGTATGATCTAACGTCATACTTCACTGGTGATCATTGTATGATATAACGTCATCCTTCACTGATGGTCATTGTATGATATAACGTCATCCTTCACTGGTGACCATTGTATGATAAAACGTCATCCTTACTGGTGATCATTGTATGATATATCGTCATCCTTCACTGATGGTCATTGTATGATATAACGTCATCCTTACTGGTGGTCATTGTATGATATAACGTCATCCTTAACTGGTGGTCATTGCATGGTATAACGTCATCCTTACTGGTGGTCATTGTATGATATAACGTCATCCTTACTGGTGGTCATTGTATGATATAACGTCATACTTAACTAGTGGTCGTCGTATGATATAACGTCATACTTAACTGGTGGTCATTGTATGATATAACGTCATCCTTTACTGGTTGTCATTGTATGATATCACGTCATACTTAACTGCTGGTCATTGTATGATCTAACGTCATCCTTACTGATGGTCATTGTATGATATAACGTCATCCTTCACCGGTGACCATTGTATGATATAACGTCATCCTTCACTGGTGATCATTGTAAGATATAACGTCATCCTTACTGGTAGTCATTGTATGATATAACGTCATCCTTCACTGATGGTCATTGTATGATATAACGTCATCCTTACTGATGGTCATTGTATGATATAGCGTCATCCTTACTGATGGTCATTGTATGATATAACGTCATCCTTCACTGGTGATCATTGTATGATATAACGTCATCCTTCACTGGTGGTCATTGTATGATCTATCGTCATCCTTCACTGGTGATCATTGTATGATATAACGTCATCCTTCACTGGTGATCATTGTATGATATAACGTCATCCTTACTGGTGGTCATCGTATGATATAACGTCATCCTTACTGATGGTCAATGTATGATATAACGTCATCCTTACTGGTGGTCATTGTATGATATAACGTCATCCTTACTGATGGTCATTGTATGATATAGCGTCATCCTTACTGATGGTCATTGTATGATATAACGTCATCCTTCACTGGTGATCATTGTATGATATAACGTCATCCTTCACTGGTGGTCATTGTATGATCTATCGTCATCCTTCACTGGTGATCATTGTATGATATAACGTCATCCTTCACTGGTGATCATTGTATGATATAACGTCATCCTTACTGGTGGTCATCGTATGATATAACGTCATCCTTACTGATGGTCAATGTATGATATAACGTCATCCTTACTGGTGGTCATTGTATGATATAACGTCATCCTTACTGATGGTCATTGTATGATATAGCGTCATCCTTACTGATGGTCATTGTATGATATAACGTCATCCTTCACTGGTGATCATTGTATGATATAACGTCATCCTTCACTGGTGGTCATTGTATGATCTATCGTCATCCTTCACTGGTGATCATTGTATGATATAACGTCATCCTTCACTGGTGATCATTGTATGATATAACGTCATCCTTACTGGTGGTCATCGTATGATATAACGTCATACTTAACTGGTGGTCATTGTATGATATAACGTCATCCTTCACTGGTGGTCATTGTATGATATAACGTCATCCTTACTGATGGTCATTGTATGATATAACGTCATCCTTACTGATGGTCATTGTATGATCTAACGTCATCCTTACTGGTGATCATTGTATGATATAACGTCATCTTTCACTGATGGTCATTGTATGATATAACGTCATCCTTACTGATGACCATTGTATGATCTAACGTCATCCTTCACTGATGGTCAATGTATGATGTTTATAGATTATCACACTGTATTTTCAGGGTTCGTCATGAGAACAATTTACATATCGGTCGCACGTAGATAAAACACTGAAAGTACAGTCTGATAATCTATAAATATACAATAATCACCAGTGAAGGCTTCGCCTTGGTTAATATCAGGATATCGCCTCGGTCAATATCACATTTTCAGGTTCATATCACACCATATTCACCAGCACAAAAGTCCATACTGGTGTATACATTCATGTCATTGATAACTTTATTGCCAGTTTCGAAATGTACAGTTAAGGAAATATTAAAATGGGAAATTAAGAAAAAAAAACACATTAGCAGTGATCACGGTAGGCGTGGTTTACAGTAAATGTTGTTTTCGTCGTGGACTTCAAGATTGATTGATGTCATGTCTTGCATACATATAAGTCGATAACATCATATTTATAGATCGATTATCTTATTCTTTATCATTAGATATTTCGCTGCTGATAGAAATGTAAAATAGGTGTTCTAGGCACTTGTGTGAGACAATGAGCGGATGTTAACCCTTCTAGGCTATCGCCTCTTATCTAGAAGCGATATCTTATCTTCCCATACAAGTGTATGCAAAGGATGTCTTTTAAGAGTTACGTGTTAGTTTTGCCGCTCACACTTAAAGCTGAAGGACAGGATATAAACGCATTGTGATTTACTAGCAAAAAGATTCACTCTCTGCTTAGTCTATCAAATAATTCATTGCAAGAATGAAATTTGAAGATAACCTTGTAATCAAAACAGTGTGATTTCACTCTTCCTATCCCAGTAATTGTTCACCCGTCCTATCCCAGTAATTGTTCACCCGTCCTATCCAAGTAATAGTTCACCCGTCCTATCCCAGTACTAGTTTACCCGTCCTATCCCAGTAATTGTTCACCCGTCCTATCCAAGTAATTGTTCACCCGTACTATCCCAGTAATAGTTCACCCGTACTATCCACGTTATTGTTCACCCGTCCTATAAAAGCAATAGTTCACCCGTCCTATCCCAGTAATAGTTCACCCGTACTATCCCAGTAATAATTCACCCGTCCTATCCACGTTATTGTTCACCCGTCCTATAAAAGCAATAGTTCACCCGTCCTATCCCAGTAATAGTTTACCCGTCCTATCCCAGGAAAAGTACACCCGTCTTATCTCAGTAATTGTTCACCAGTCCTATCCCAGTAATAGCACACCCGTCCTATCCCAGTAACAGTTTACCAATCATATCCCAGTAATTATACACCCGTCCTATCCCAGTAATAGTTCACTCGTCCTATCCCAGTGATAGTTCACCCGTCCTATCCCAGTACTTGTTCCCCCGTCCTATCCCAGTAATAGTACACCCGTCCTATCCCAGTAATAATACACCCCCATATTCCAGTAATAGTACACCAGTCCTATCCCAGTAATTGTTGTTCACCCGACCTATCCAACTAATAGTTCTCCGTCACATCCCAGTAATATTTCACCCGTCCTATCCCAGCACTTGTTCACCCGTCCTATCCCAGTAATTGTTCACCCGTCCTATACCAGTAATAGTTTACCAATCCTATCCCAGTAATTATACACCCGTCCTATCTCAGTAATAGTTCACCCGTCCTATCCAAGTAATAGTTCAGTCGTCCTATCCCAGTAAAAGTTCACCCGTCCTATCACAGTAATAGTTCACCTGTCCTATCCCAGTAATAGTTTACCCGTCATATCCCAGTAATTATTCACCCGTTCTTACCCAGTAAAAGTTCACTCGTCCTATCCCAGAGTTTACCCATCTTACCCCAGTAATAGTACACCCGTCCTATCCCAGTAATAATACACCCCCATATTCCAGTAATAGTACACCAGTCCTATCCCAGTAATTGTTGTTCACCCGACCTATCCAACTAATAGTTCATCCGTCACATCCCAGTAATATTTCACCCGTCCTATCCCAGTACTTGTTCACCCGTCCTATCCCAGTAATAGTTCACCTGTCCTATTCCAGTATTAGTTCACCCGTCCTATCCCAGTAATAGTACACCCGTCCTATCCCAGTAATAATACACCCCCATATTCCAGTAATAGTACACCAGTCCTATCCCAGTAATTGTTCACCCGTCATTTCCCAGTTATAGTTCATCCATCCTATCTCAGTAATAGTTCACCCGTCCTATCCGAGTGATAGTTCACCCGTCCTATCCCAGTAATAGTTCACTCTTCCTATCCCAGTAACAGTTTACCCATCCTATCCCAGTAATAGTACACCCGTCCTATCCCAGTAATAGTACACCCGTCCTATCCCAGTAATAATTCACCCGTCCTATCCCAGGACTTGTTCACCCGTCTTATCCCAGTAACAGTTTAACCGTCCTATCCTAGTAATTGTTCACCCGTCCTATCCAAGTAATAGTTCACCCATCCTATCCCAGTAATAGTTTACCCGTCCTATCCCAGTAATAGTTTACCCGTCCTATCCCAGTAATTATTCACCCGTTCTTAATTACCCAGTAAAAGTTCACTCGTCCTATCCCAGTCATATTACAACCGTCCTATCCCAGTAATAGTTCACCCGTCCTATCCCAGGTATAGCTCATCCGTCCTATCCCAGTAATAGTTCATCCGTCTTATCATAGTAATAGTTTACTCGTCCTATCCCAGTAATTGCTCACCCGTCCTATCCCAGTAATAGTTCATCCGTCTTATCATAGTAATGTTCACCCGTCCTATAAAAGCAATAGTTCACCCGTCCTATCCCAGTAATAGTTTACACGTCCTATCCCAGTAATTGCTCACCCGTCCTAGCCAAGTAAAAGTTCCCCCGTCCTATTCCAGTCATATTACACCCGTCCTATCCCAGTCATTGTACCCCCGTCCTATCCCAGTAAAAGTTTACCCGTCCTATCCCAGTAATACTTCACCCGTCCTATCCCAGTAACAGTTTACCCGTCCTATCCCAGTAATAGTTCACCCGTCTTATCCCAGTAACAGTTTAACCGTCCCATCCCAGTAATTTTTCACCCGTCCTATCCCAGTAATAGGTCACCAGTCCTATCCCAGTAATAGTTTACCAATCCTATCCCAGTAATTATACACCCGTCCTATCCCAGTAATAGTTCACTCGTCCTATCCCAGTGATAGTTCACCCGTCTTATCCCAGTAACAGTTTAACCGTCCTATCACAGTAACAGTTCCCCGGTCCTATCCCAGTAATTGTTCACCCGTCCTATACCAGTAATAGTTTACCAATCCTATCCCAGTAATAGTACACCCGTTCTATCCCAGTAATAGTTCACTCGTCCTATCCCAGTGATAGTTCACCCGTCCTATCCCAGTAATAGTTCACCTGTCCTATCCACGTAATAGTACACCTGTCCTATCCAACTAATAGTTCATCTGTCCCATCCCAGTAATAGTTCACCTGTCCTATCCCAGTAATAGTACACCTGTCCTATCCAACTAATAGTTCATCTGTCCTATCCCAGTAATAGTTCACCTGTCCTATCCCAGTAATAGTACACCTGTCCTATCCAACTAATAGTTCACCCGACCTATCCAACTAATAGTTCAACCGTCCCATCCCAGTAATAGTTCAACCGTCCTTTCCCAGCAATAGTTCACATGTCCTATCCCAGTAATAGTTCACCTGTCTTATCCCAGTAATAGTACACGTGTCCAATCAAACTAATAGTTCGCCAGTCCTACCCAACTAATAGTTCACCCGACCTATCCAACTAATAGTTCATCCGTCACATCCCAGAAATATTTCACCCGTCCTATCCCAGTACTTGTTCACCTGTCCTATCCCAGTAATAGTTCACCCGTCCTATCCCAGTAATAGTACATCCGTCCTATCCCAGTAATAATACACCCCCATATACCAGTAATAGTACACCAGTCCTATCCCAGTAATTGTTCACCCGTCATTTCCCAGTTATAGTTCATCCGTCCTATCTCAGTAATAGTTCACCCGTCCTATCCGAGTGATAGTTCACCCGTCCTATCCCAGTAATAGTTCACACTTCCTATCCCAGTAACAGTTTACCCATCCTATCCCAGTAATAGTACACCCGTCCTATCATAGTAATAGTACACCAGTCCTATCCCAGTAATAATTCACCCGTCCTATCCCAGGACTTGTTCACCCGTCTTATCCCAGTAACAGTTTAACCGTCCTATCCCAGTAATTGTTCACCCGTCCTATCCAAGTAATAGTTCACCCATCCTATCCTAGTAATAGTTTACCCGTCCTATCCCAGTAATAGTTTACCCGTCCTATCCCAGTAATTATTCACCCGTTCTTACCCAGTAAAAGTTCACTCGTCCTATCTCAGTCATATTACAACCGTCCTATCCCAGTAATAGTTCACCCGTCCTAACCCAGGTATAGCTCATCCGTCCTATACCAGTAATAGTTCATCCGTCTTATCACACTAATAGTTTACCCGTCCTATCCCAGTAATTGCTCACCCGTCCTAACCAAGTAAAAGTTCACCCGTCCTATTCCAGTCATATTACGCCCGTCCTATCCCAGTCATTGTTCACCCGTCCTATCCCAGTAAAAGTTCTCCCGTCCTATCCCAGTAACAGTTTACCCGTCCTATCCCAGGAATTGTTCAGCCGTCCTATCCAAGTAATTGCTCACCCGTCCTATCCCAGTAATAGTTTACCCGTCCTATCCCAGTAATAGTTTACCCGTCCTATCCCAGTAATTGCTCACCCGTCCTATCCCAGTAACAGTTTACCCGTCCGATCCCAGTAATAGTTCACCCGTCTTATCCCAGTAACAGTTTAACCGTCCTATCCCAGTAATTTTTCACCCGTCCTATCCCAGTAATAGGTCACCCGTCCTATCCCAGTAATAGTTTACCAATCCTATCCCAGTAATTATACACCCGTCCTATCCCAGTAATAGTTCGCTCGTCCTATCCCAGTGATAGTTCCACCGTCTTATCCCAGTAACAGTCTAACCGTCCTATCACAGTAACAGTTCCCCGGTCCTATCCCAGTAATTGTTCACCCGTCCTATACCAGTAATAGTTTACCAATCCTATTCCAGTAATAGTACACCCGTCCTATCCCAGTATTAGTTCACCAGTCCTATCCCAGTAAAAGTACTCCCGTCCTATCCCGGTAATAATACACCCGCCATATTCCAGTAATAGGACACCAGTCCTATCCCAGTAATAGTTCATCCGTCTTATCACAGTAACAGTTCCCCGGTCCTATCCCAGTAATTGTTCACCCGTCCTATCCCAGTCATAGTTCACCCGTTTTATCCCAGTAACAGTTTAACCGTCTTATCCCAGTAACTTCTCACCCGTCCTATCCAAGTAATAGTTCACCCATCCTATCCCAGTAATAGTTTACCCGTCCTATCCCAGTAATTGTTCAGTCGTCCTATCCAAGTAATAGTTCACCCGTCCTATCCCAGTAATAGTTTACCTGTCCTATCCCAGTAATTGCTCACCCCTCCTATCCCAGTAACAGTTTACCCGTCCTATCCCAGTAACAGTTCACCCGTCCTATCCCAGTAACAGTTTACCCGTCCTATCCCAGTAATTGTTCAGTCGTCCTATCCAAGTAATAGTTCACCCGTCCTATCCCAGTAATAGTTTACCTGTCCTATCCCAGTAATTGCTCACCCGTCCTATCCCAGTAACAGTTTAACCGTCTTATCCCAGTAACAGTTTAACCGTCTTATCCCAGTAACAGTTAACCCGTCCTATCCCAGTAATTTTTCACCCGTCCTATCCCCGTAACAGTTTACCCGTCCTTTCCCAGTAACAGTTTACCCGTCCTTTCCCAGTAACAGTTTACCCGTCCGATCCCAGTAATAGTTCACTCTTCCTATCCCAGTAACAGTTCACCCGTCCTATCCAGTAACAGTTTACCCGTATGTCCTATCCCAGTAATAGTTCACTCTTCCTATCCCAGTAACAGTTCACTCGTCCCATCCCAGTAACAGTTTAACCGTCTTATCCCAGTAATAGTACACCCGTCCTATCCCAGTAACAGTTTACCCGTCCTATCCCAGTTACAGTTTACCCGTCCTATCCCAGTAACAGTTCACTCGTCCCATCCCAGTAACAGTTTACCCGTCCTATCCCAGTAATTGTTCACCCGTCCTATCCAAGTAATAGTTCACCCGTCTTATCCCAGTAACAGTTTAACCGTCCTATCCCAGTAATTTTTCACCCATCCTATCCCAGTTATAGTTTACCCGTCCTATCCCAGTAATTGTTTACCCGTCCTAACCCAGTAAAAGTTCACTCGTCCTATCCCAGTCATATTACACCCGTCCAATCCCAGTCATTGATCACCCGTACAATCCCAGTAATAGTTCACCCGTCCTATCCCAGTAACTGTTTACCCGTCCTATCCCAGTAACAGTTTACCCGTCCTATCCCAGTAACAGTTCACCCGTCCTATCCCAGGAACAGTTTACCCGTCCTATCCAAGTAATTGTTCAGCCGTCCTATCCAAGTAATAGTTTACCCGTCCTATCCCAGTAATTGCTCACCCGTCCTATCCCAGTAACAGTTTCCCCGTCCTATCCCAGTAATATTTCACCCGTCATATCCCAGTTACAGTTTACCCGTCATATCCTAGTAATTGTTCACCCGTCCTAACCCAGTAATATTTCACCCGTCATATCCCAGTAACAGTTTACCCGTCCTATCCCAGTATGGAACACTCGTACCATTAAAATGATGATTTACTTGTCCTATCCCGTACATTTTGTCGTCCCTATTCATGTGTTAGTGCCTCAATTCTTGAATTGTTTTTTTTTAACATTTCGTTTTATTGCCTTTCAATTTTTGGTGTCTCCCGAGATGATTGTGTCGCTTTCCTGAGCATTTTGTGTGTCTCACAAGTTGTTATTGTCGTAAGGTTTATTTGTTTTCCCAGTTGTCTTTCGTTTATTACATGTACATTTCAAGTTGTCTTGGTAATTCATCCGTTCCCATTATTGCCTGTTACATTTAATTAATCTCTATGTCTCAACAGTACCCGTTGTTGCCTGTTATATTTACTTTATCTCTGTGTTTCCTCAGTTCCTGTTGTTGCGCGTTACATTTAATTTATCTCTGTGTCTCCTCAGTTCCTGTTCTTGCCTGTTACATTCAATTTGTCTTTGTGTCTCCACAGTTCCCGTCGTGACTGTTACATTTAATTTATCTCTGTGTCTCCTCAGTTCCTGTTGTTGCGTGTTACATTTAATTTATCTCTGTGTCTCCTCAGTTCCTGTTCTTGCCTGTTACATTTAATTTATCTTTGTGTTTCCTCAGTTCCTGTTGTTGCGTGTTACATTTAATTTATCTCTGTGTCTCCTCAGTTCCTGTTCTTGCCTGTTACATTTAATTTATCTTTGTGTTTCCTCAGTTCCTGTTGCTAATGTTCTGTTTGCCTTTATGTCTCCTCGGCGTTTTTGCTACCTGTATTTATCTTTGTGTTTGTCTTAGTTTCTCTTTTAGTGTCTTTCGTTTTCTTTTGTCCTTTTGATTTTTGTGTCTTCCACCCCCCCACCCCCCC
>NW_018404851.1:250581-269965 GCF_002113885.1 Mizuhopecten yessoensis | reverse complement strand
GGGATCAATGTGACCGAGGTGTCCTGCCGGGTGATCAATGTGACCGAGGTGTCCTGCCGGGTGATCAATGTGACCGAGGTGTCCTGCCGGGTGATCAATGTGACCGAGGTGTCCTGCCGGGTGATCAATGTGACCGAGGTGTCCTGCCGGGTGATCAATGTGACCGAGGTGTCCTGCCGGGTGATCAATGTGACCGAGGTGTCCTGCCGGGTGATCAATGTGACCGAGGTGTCCTGCCGGGTGATCAATGTGACCGAGGTGTCCTGCCGGGTGATCAATGTGACCGAGGTGTCCTGCCGGGTGATCAATGTGACCGAGGTGTCCTGCCGGGTGATCAATGTGACCGAGGTGTCCTGCCGGGTGATCAATGTGACCGAGGTGTCCTGCCGGGTGATCAATGTGACCGAGGTGTCCTGCCGGGTGATCAATGTGACCGAGGTGTCCTGCCGGGTGATCAATGTGACCGAGGTGTCCTGCCGGGTGATCAATGTGACCGAGGTGTCCTGCCGGGTGATCAATGTGACCGAGGTGTCCTGCCGGGTGATCAATGTGACCGAGGTGTCCTGCCGGGTGATCAATGTGACCGAGGTGTCCTGCCGGGTGATCAATGTGACCGAGGTGTCCTGCCGGGTGATCAATGTGACCGAGGTGTCCTGCCGGGTGATCAATGTGACCGAGGTGTCCTGCCGGGTGATCAATGTGACCGAGGTGTCCTGCCGGGTGATCAATGTGACCGAGGTGTCCTGCCGGGTGATCAATGTGACCGAGGTGTCCTGCCGGGTGATCAATGTGACCGAGGTGTCCTGCCGGGTGATCAATGTGACCGAGGTGTCCTGCCGGGAGCAGGTATAACGTGAGTTTTGTATGCTATCCCAGAACTTGATAAAGTGTTATACAAGAAACCTTGTGTGTACAGATATAACGTAGAAACCACTACAAGATAAGACATTGATGTATAATGGTCTAAGCAGACAAGACTTTGATGTATACTGGTCTAACCAAATAAGACATTGATGTATAATGGTCTAACCAGATAAGACATTGATGTATAATGGTCTAACCAGATAAGACATTGATGTATACTGGTCTAACCAGACAAGACATTGATGTATAATGGTCTAACCAGACAAGACATTGATGTATACTAGTCTAACCAGATAAAACATTGTTGTATAATGGTCTAACCAGACAAGACATTGATGTATACTGGTCTAACCAGATAAGACATTGATGTATAATGGTCTAACCAGATAAGACATTGATGTATACTGGTCTAACCAGATAAGACATTGATGTATACTGGTCTAACCAGATAAGACATTGATGTATACTGGTCTAACCAGATAAGACATTGATGTATACTGGTCTAACCAGATAAGACATTGATGTATAATGGTCTAACCAGATAAGACATTGATGTATACTGGTCTAACCAGATAAGACATTGATGTATACTGGTCTAACCAGATAAGACATTGATGTATACTGGTCTAACCAGATAAGACATTGATGTATACTGGTCTAACCAGATAAGACATTGATGTATACTGGTCTAACCAGATAAGACATTGATGTATACTGGTCTAACCAGATAAGACATTGATGTATACTGGTCTAACCAGATAAGACATTGATGTATACTGGTCTAACCAGATAAGACATTGATGTATACTGGTCTAACCAGATAAGACATTGATGTATACTGGTCTAACCAGATAAGACATTGATGTATACTGGTCTAACCAGATAAGACATTGATGTATACTGGTCTAACCAGATAAGACATTGATGTATACTGGTCTAACCAGATAAGACATTGATGTATACTGGTCTAACCAGATAAGACATTGATGTATACTGGTCTAACCAGATAAGACATTGATGTATACTGGTCTAACCAGATAAGACATTGATGTATACTAGTCTAACCAGATAAAACATTGTTGTATAATGGTCTAACCAGATAAGACATTGATGTATACTGGTCTAACCAGACAAGACATTGATGTATACTGGTCTAACCAGACAAGACATTGATGTATACTGGTCTAACCAGACAAGACATTGATGTATACTGGTCTAACCAGACAAGACATTGATGTATACTGGTCTAACCAGACAAGACATTGATGTATACTGGTCTAACCAGACAAGACATTGATGTATACTGGTCTAACCAGACAAGACATTGATGTATACTGGTCTAACCAGACAAGACATTGATGTATACTGGTCTAACCAGACAAGACATTGATGTATACTGGTCTAACCAGACAAGACATTGATGTATACTGGTCTAACCAGACAAGACATTGATGTATACTGGTCTAACCAGACAAGACATTGATGTATACTGGTCTAACCAGACAAGACATTGATGTATACTGGTCTAACCAGACAAGACATTGATGTATACTGGTCTAACCAGACAAGACATTGATGTATACTGGTCTAACCAGACAAGACATTGATGTATACTGGTCTAACCAGACAAGACATTGATGTATACTGGTCTAACCAGACAAGACATTGATGTATACTGGTCTAACCAGACAAGACATTGATGTATACTGGTCTAACCAGACAAGACATTGATGTATACTGGTCTAACCAGACAAGACATTGATGTATAATGGTCTAACCAGACAAGACATTGATGTATAATGGTCTAACCAGACAAGACATTGATGTATACTGGTCTAACCAGACAAGACATTGATGTATACTGGTCTAACCAGACAAGACATTGATGTATACTGGTCTAACCAGACAAGACATTGATGTATACTGGTCTAACCAGACAAGACATTGATGTATACTGGTCTAACCAGACAAGACATTGATGTATACTGGTCTAACCAGACAAGACATTGATGTATACTGGTCTAACCAGACAAGACATTGATGTATACTGGTCTAACCAGACAAGACATTGATGTATACTGGTCTAACCAGACAAGACATTGATGTATACTGGTCTAACCAGACAAGACATTGATGTATACTGGTCTAACCAGACAAGACATTGATGTATACTGGTCTAACCAGACAAGACATTGATGTATACTGGTCTAACCAGACAAGACATTGATGTATACTGGTCTAACCAGACAAGACATTGATGTATACTGGTCTAACCAGACAAGACATTGATGTATAATAATCTAACCAGATAAGACATTGATGTATAATAGTCTAACCAGACAAGACATTGATGTAGCATAGTCTAACCAGATAAGACATTGATGTATACTGGTCTAACCAGATAAGACATTGATGTATAATAGTCTAACCAGATAAGACATTGATGTAAACTGGTCTAACCAGATAAGACATTGATGTATACTAGTCTAACCAGATAAAACATTGATGTATACTGGTCTAACCAGACAAGACATTGATGTATAATGGTCTAACCAGATAAGACATTGATGTATACTGGTCTAACCATATAAGACATTGATGTATAATAGTCTAACCAGACAAGACATTGATGTATACTGGTCTGACCAGACAAGACATTGATGTATAATGGTCTAACCGGACAAGACATTGATGTATAATGGTCTTACCAGACAAGACATTGATGTATACTGGTCTAACCAGATAAGACATTGATGTATAATAGTCTAACTAGATAAGACATTGATGTAAACTGGTCTAACCAGATAAGACATTGATGTATACTAGTCTAACCATATTAACCAGACAAGACATTGATGTATAATGGTCTAACCAGACAAGACATTGATGTATACTGTTCTAACCAGACAAGACATTGATGTATGCTGGTCTAACCAGACAAGACTTTGATGTATACTGGTCTAACCAGACAAGACATTGATGTATAATGGTCTAACCTCAATGTCTTGTCTAGTTAGACCAGTATACATCAATGTCTTGTCTGGGAAGACCATTATACATCAATGTCTTGTCTGGTTAGCCCATTATACATCAATGTTTTGTCTGGTTAGACCATTATACATCAATGTCGATTTTGATTGTTTTTGTTTGTACAGTTGGAATTATTGCCTACATATAAATAAACTGTATCGAAATGTGTAAGTGCGCAATGGAATTACAGTTCAGTTCTGTAAATATGTCTTAATTCCGAGTGAACGGTCCAATGTGTGTCAGAGATGTCGTGATTGGACCTTTAACGACATTGTTATGCCTTCAAACCGCATCAAAGTTGACCAGCTTAACTCCGATCCTTTCACTAAATGGTTTGGCTTTCATGACAACAGATCGGTCATACAAAAATGTATAAAAACATGTAAAGAATACGACCAGAAATTAAGTCACATGATAACATATCAAGTCATATGACAACAGTCTTAATACAGATATGTGCTATCAAGATATTTTGGCCCGGGAATGTTGATACTGTTCCAGTGAAATTCCTGTTTCAATGACAAAGAAGAAAGCCTAAAAGTAGGAGAAAAGTAAGTGTCGTGTTAAGTATATCATTGGTATATATCAAGGACTGCTGAAACTTTTCAAACAGAAATCCCGCAGTAATAAGGAAGTAGTATGATAGCAATGGATGGGGCCAGGAATGTGTGTACTGTCGGGGGTGGGGAGTGGTGCGGAGGGGCTTTTTGTGTGTTGTATGACCGTTGGAAAAGTTGATTGGGTATTTGTGCAATGTGGGTGGGTCGGTATAGCTGTCTTTAAATATTTAGCGCATGCTGAGTAAGTTTTATTTTGGGAAATACAAGTTACGATTTCACAAATCTAGTCATATGTAATGCATTAATTTCGAGAAGGCTTACACAATAAACAAACTGTCATGCGCAAAGACTACCTCCACAGTTAACTGCATTGTGTGACCATGACCAATGGGAGTGGACCAGGCAACAAGTTATAGATTGCATCAGTCTTAAACCTTAAGAAATGCGTATGATCAAATCAATCCATTAATAGGTTCTGTCCCTTCGTGACATCATAAGGGGCGGTTACATATCTAAGTTCTCCAGAAACTATGGCGTCGTGTGCGTTCCGTTTTATTTTTACTTTATAGCGCCATGTGCCTTTGGGTGGATTCTAAGAAGCTGTCAAATCAGAAGTCACGTGACAAAGTATTACCGCACGTGTTTGTTAATTGGTTTATATTGCACGAGGAAGTTGGGTTTTCTAACCGACGAAAATGTAAAAGTACGTTTTTTTATTGTTATTTTCAATAAGATTATTTGCCGTATTTGCAATGTGTTAAAAATACAGCCATGAATCATTAATTCAATAACTATAATATATAGATTGGCTTCAAACTTCAACTGTTTATCTAGAGATAAGAATCAGAATATTTTAGTACAAAATCTACACTGTATAAGGGAAGTAACTCGCGATCGTAGATGTAGATTTCCAAGCTTCCTCATTGCCGGTGGACAACTCCTGTAAGTTATGATTTGTCGATTCTCTGTCTATTGAGTCATCTGTTTACAAAACATTTATTTATAAGTTCTGTTTTCCTTATCCAGTGATTTTTTGTTCTGCTCTTGACTCAAATATTGAGCCATCCGTCTGTTTTATCATCCCCTGTACCACGTGGCTTCGACATAATTAAAACTTGTCCCAAAACACTAAGTGCTGACGAACCGTAATCAATACAAAAAAATGAAACGTTCAGTATCGATAGAGTTTACAAACTCCGTGGCCAGTGGAGTTTACAACAAATTCAACAAAGTCTATGTTATTGATAAGTCCTGTCTTATACCATAAGACCCCACAAGCACTCTAGTCT
The DNA here is from genome assembly GCF_002113885.1 of Mizuhopecten yessoensis. Classification (NCBI taxonomy): domain Eukaryota; kingdom Metazoa; phylum Mollusca; class Bivalvia; order Pectinida; family Pectinidae; genus Mizuhopecten; species Mizuhopecten yessoensis. The sequence continues at coordinate 264,222 of NW_018404851.1, read as the reverse complement.
GATTAAAATATAAAAAGAGCATGTCTGTCTAGCGGGGTTAAGTCGTAAATTTCTTTGCAGAATCCCGTTTTTGTCCAAATATTCTTAGTGTATTAGAACACATCCTCAGCGGTAAGTTTCCTCAGTTTGATATGAACAGATCTTACGTCATTACTTTTATAGAATCATCATAAATATTAGTTGAACAAATGACATCATAGTTACAAAATGTGCTTCGACCTACTAACGGAAACGTCACTATAGCGTCATCATGAAAACTCACTGTAGCGTCAATGTGAAAACTCACTGTAGCGTCAATGTGAAAACTCACTGTAGCGTCAATGTGAAAACTCACTGTAGCGTCAATGTGAATGCGTAGGCCTAACGACAGAAACGTCGACTCGCTGTGGCGTCATAGATCACGCATCGGCCTACTGACAGAAACGATGACCTACTGTTGACTCATAATGCATGCGTCGGTATACTGACGGAAACGTCGACTCGTTGTGGTGTCGTCGTGCATGCGTCGGCCTTACGTCGACTCGCTGTGGTGTCGTCGTGCATGCGTCGGCCTTACGTCGACCCGCTTTGGTTGTACAAACGCTGGTCTGGGACAGCATGTTCCTGTTTTCCACATATTTGCTATATCTCCATTGTATAGTTGAATGTAAATCACTACCAAGCCAAATTAAATCAACACCTTAAAAGATATCGTATACACTGTAGGAGCTATCACATCAACTGTTTTTAAGAAATATTGTTTTTTTTACATTTAAAGCTTTATTTTATTCAATAAGATGCTTTAAATATGTCTTTAATTCTTTTAAACATTCCTAAACTTCATTTGAATATGTATTTATTTCATTTTAAGATAAGTCTTTAAAACTTATGGGAGCTATTTTTAATTATGGCAGCTATTTTTGATTGTAATAGAGATATGTTAAAATGTCGCTTTGAAACTGTGTTCCTTTTTCTCTCATTATTTCTCCTTACTCATGCTTTATGCATTGTTGGTGTGAAGAAAAATGAAAACAAAATGGAAATAAAGTTTTGTTTAAAACTTTTTAAGTAAAATAAATACACTAAGTTTATTTGATAAGTACGTGTCCTTATACAAACACTTTACTGTACAGGTATCTGTTGTATTGGCTGGTAGCTTGGTCTACATTACTTTTATCCCATGGCCGTGAACTTCTCTGGTGTTTACATATGTTAATTCCGCATTACAAATAGACTTTTGTTATAAAAAATGTGGATAAGTGCATACCTTGATTAAATAATCTAGAAGGGTGAATCCCCACCTGTGTCGGTGATTTGATTGGTTGTGTGCGCCGTTCTGTATGGTATTCGTGTATAGATACACAGGTCGGTGGTTTCCCTTCAGAGTTGGCAGGTAGATCGTGTTCACTGGACGACAAGTTCCAGGTACGGTCACGTTCGCATGCACTTCCAGCTAGGCACATTTTGTAACCCCACTCTAGCTAGCTGTAACACAATCGCTTTAACCCGACAAATATTTCGCATTGGTGCTCTACCTGTACGTGTCATACGCCACGCCACTACAGTCGACCTCCAGTAAAACTAACACATTCGAACAAACAGGGAACCATTTCAATGTTGTTGTATTTTGCTAATTTTCTTTGCAAATAGAATAGTTTAATTGGCGAGCTGACTTAATGCGGAAGACGTGTTTTCCTTAGTAGATAAGTCGGGTCTCCTGAAATCATTTTGACTGAGTTCAATGGCATAACCGTCGTCAGTTCTCTGACCAATACATATTGAGCTTCATCGGTTATGTCATTGTAGTTTAACACCAAGTACATGTATTTACGTCTCTAGTTATGAGAAGGAATTTGATGGAGTTAATTAGCAACTATCAATAAAGGTTACCAAATGATGGTACATGTGTATGCATGAAAAGAGAGGAAATTTCTCAATGTGGAAAACTCGACCCCACCTAACCTTCTTGCACCAAAACCCACATTTTAGTTGATGTATAAACAAATGCTTAGTACCATTGGAAAGATGGATAATTGTTATCACTTAGACACTGCCTCACCCCTCTCACAAACATAAGGTTCTGTTTCCCTTTACTCCAATCTCACAGACGTCAGATTCTATTTCTGTACATGTATATATAGACCATTGTATTTACACATGTGCATAACGATAAACCACTAATCTCCCCAATAACTATTTACACAGAAGGTATTGACTGTTTACAGAAGCACCCCAGGCTATATCATACCCGATAAATCGAACACTCCGATATGTTTCAGCGAGGTGGAAAGCACGAAATATCAGCATAGAAAATGCCTACATGTTAATCATAGTTTTTTCTTTTGAGAAGTCATTTTATTTATATATGTATACCTTTGACAATATGATACAATAAATACTTTTATTTTATGGCTATTTACCTTGGCTAGTTTCAGGACACCGTATTTAATCTCGTCGACTTCAATTTGTAGATATCTACTATTAGGTCGATCTTCAGCACTGTATTACCTCAACATATCTTCAAATGACAACAGAAAATAGTGGACTTTCAAGGTCAGAATGTTTTTATAATCAATAACAGTGCACTCCGATCTTAGTTATTTGGAAGTATGAAATAATATTGGCTGCAGTCTCTACACTTCATTCGCACGATCAATTAGCTGACACAATTGTTATGTATCAAACGAGTTTAACTATCCTTTTAACGAGACACGGACCAGTTCTGTTTATTACATAATACACGTGTTCATAAGGAATTGGCAGAATTCGACATCAACGTAAATAAGTCATCGAGAAATAAAAATAAGGAGGGATAGTTATAACACGTCACTGAGAGGTAGTTATAACACGTCACTGAGGATGTTGTAACGCGTCACTGAGGATGTTGTAACACGTCACTGAGGGGTAGTTATAACACGTCACTGAGTGATAGTTATAACACGTCACTGTGTGTAAATTTTATAACACGTCACTGCCCTAGTGATAAATATAACACGTCTCTGAGGGATAAATATAACATGTCACTGCCTTAGGGATAAATATAACACGTCACTCAGGAATAAATATAACACGTCACTGAGGGATAGTTATAACACGTCACTGAGTGTAAAATATAACACGTCACTGCCCTATGGATAAATATAACACGTCACTGAGGGATAAATATAGCACGTCACTGCCCTAGGGATAAATATAACACGTCACTGAGGGATAAATATAACACGTCACTGAGAGATAGTTATAACACGTCACTGAGGGATAAATATAACACGTCACTGCACTCGGGAAAAATATAACACGTCACTGAGGGATAAGTATAACACGTCACTGCCCTAGGGATAAATATAACACGTCACTGAGGGATAAATATAACACCACACTGATGGATAATTATAACACGTCACTGCCCTAGGGATAAATATAACACGTCACTGAGGGATAAATATAACACGTCACTGCCCTAGGGATAATTATAATACGTCACTGAGGGATAGTTATAGCACGTTAGTGAGGATTAATATAACACGTCACTGAGGGATAGATATAACACCACACTGATGGATAATTATAACACGTCACTGCCCAAGGGATAAATATAACACGTCACTGAGGGATAAATTTAACACGTCACTGCCCTAGGGATAATTATAATACGTCACTGAGGGATAGTTATGGCACGTTAGTCAGGATTAATATAACACGTCACTGAGGGATAGATATAACACGTCACTGAGGGATAGTTATAGCACGTCACTGGGGGAAAGTTATAATACGTCACTGAGGGATAGATATAACACGTCACTGGGGGATAGATATAACACGTCACTGAAGATTAATATAACACATTACTGAGGAATAACTTACCACGTCACTGAGGGAAAGTTATAACTCGTCACTGGGGGAAAGGTATAATACGTCACTGAGGGATTGATATAACACGTCACTAGGGGATAGATATAACATGTCACTGAAGATTAATATAACACATTCCTGAGGAATAACTTACCACGTCACTGAGGGAAATGTTGTAACGCGTCACTGAGGATTAGTATAACACGTCACTGACCTAGGGATAAATATTACACGTCACTGAGGGCTAGTTATAGAACGTCACTGAGGATTAATATAACACGTCACTGAGAGATAGTTATAACACGTCACTGAGGGATAGTTATTACACGTCACTGAGGGAAAGTTATAACACGTCACTGAGGGATAGATATAACACGTCACTGGGGGAAAGTTATAATACGTCACTGAGGGATAAATACAACACGTCACTGAGGGATAAATATAACACGTCACTGAGGGATAGTTATAACACGTCACTGAGGGATAGTTATTATACACGTCACTGAGGGATAGTTATTACACGTCACTGAGGGATAGTTATTACACGTCACTGAGGGATAGTTATTACACGTCACTGAGGGATAGTTATTACACGTCACTGAGGGATAGTTATTACACGTCACTGAGGGATAGTTATTACACGTCACTGAGGGATAGTTATTACACGTCACTGAGGGATAGTTATTACACGTCACTGAGGGATAGTTATTACACGTCACTGAGGGATAGTTATTACACGTCACTGAGGGATAGTTATTACACGTCACTGAGGGATAGTTATTACACGTCACTGAGGGATAGTTATTACACGTCACTGAGGGATAGTTATTACACGTCACTGAGGGATAGTTATTACACGTCACTGAGGGATAGTTATAACACGTCACTGAGGGAAAGTTATTACACACGTCACTGAGGGATAGTTATTACACGTCACTGAGGGATAGTTATTACACGTCACTGAGGAATACATATAACACGCCACTGGGGATTAATATAACACGTCACTGAAGATTTATATAACACATTACTGAGGGATAAATATAACACGTCACTGAGGAATAAATATAATATAGCACTGAGGAATAACTTAACACGTCACTGAGGATTAATATAACACGTCACTGAGGGATAGATATAACACGTCACTGGGGGATAGTTATAATACGTCACTGAGGGATAGATATACCACGTCACTGAGGGATAAATACAACACGTCACTGAGGGAAAAATATAACACGTCACTGAGGGATAGTTATAACACGTCACTGAGGGATAGTTATTACACACGTCACTGAGGGATAGTAATTACACGTCACTGAGGGATAGTTATAACACGTCACTGAGGGATAGTAATTACACGCCACTGGGGATTAATATAACACGTCACTGAAGATTAATATAACACATTACTGAGGAATAACTTAACACGTCACTGAGGATTAATATAACACGTCACTGAGGGATGAATATAACACATTACTGAGGGTTAAATATAACATGTCACTGAGGGATAAATATAACACATTACTGAGGGTTAAATATAACATGTCACTAAGGGATAAATATTGAGAACATATAACTGAGGAATAAATGTAACACGTCACTGATAGATAAATATAACACATTACTGATGGTTAAATATAACACGTCACTGAGGGATAAATATAACACGTCACTGGGGGATAAATATATATGCGTGATCACACTTGTGTTTTTCTCATGAATCAGAGAAAGCACGAGTTTATTGCGCGGTCGAATATATTTACGAGAGCGCGGAGCGCACGATTGAATATATACTTCCGCGCAATAAATGAGTGTTTTCTGATTCGTGAGAAAAACACAAGTGTGTGGTTTTGCTTTTATCACATACGTATTAGGTAGAGATCGATACAAAGATTTTATAAACTTTGATATTTTTTTGCAAATACTGGGAACTTTTCAGTTCGCCATGACAAGGGGATTCCCATAAAAAATAGTTTTGGCTAGTATGGTGATACAACATCTTGTATCCCAATCACTTAGAAACATGGGAGATGTTTACTTTTTTTTCTGTGATGATTATTACTGTTTTTTATTACTATATGTGAGTATCTCCCTTTAGTTGTAATATAATATGTTATTGTTATTTTACATATATGTTTGTCGTAATAATAGCTCTCAAGGACTAATGTTCCTTGTTTACCTGTATGCGACATTAAATAAAGTACATGTATCTTGTATCTTGTATCACACATGTGTGATAAAAACCGACAGAAAACATCAGCAGAAAATTGTTGTATTACTATTGTAAGATTACATAGGTGTGTGATAAAACACGTCACTGAGGGATAAATATAACATATCACTGAAGAATTAATATAACACATCCTTTACTGATAAGTTCCTTTAAGATAATTTCATACAATATATGAGGAGCTTTTTTGACCCCAATTACAGAAATGATCCTTATGTATACTTATGCTGTTAAATTTTTGATCAAGGCATACAATCCCTAAGGGCCTCAGTGGAAAACTCTCCAAAATGTTTATTGTATGAAAATATCATAGATTTTGGAGAATCATTACAATTTTACCTCACACAATATATACCAATGAAATATCGCATTTGTTTAACTCGAATCCGTTAACATGACCCTGACCGCGGCACACTCAGATGTTCAGGCGTTGTACGAAGTTAACGAAGATATTCAACATATGATTTTAATCAGATTTATCTATCTGCAGTTTGGCGCAGGGTTTCAATCTGAAGTTTTTATAATATAGCTTATGAAGGACCAACTCTTAAAAACATCAGTTTTACAATACGCAACAATGTCAAAAATGTTTCCAATGAATATGCCTCTTGCAAAACCATTTTTATAGCTAGTATTAAAGGAAGTGTTGCATCTCTCATGCTATTGGCCTTATAGTCACAGTTTAACAACATTTGTTTTTGTCATATTTTATTATTACTGTTGATATTAGACATGAACGTAGATGAATTGACTATATTTTATTTACATACTAGAAGTATAAGAAATAAATTAGAATATATTGAAAATCTCACAAATGAATTCAATATTTTGTGTTTTACTGAAACACACTGTGTCCTCGGCTGACTTAATTATAATCGGTTTTATTGAACCTTTTAGGAAAGATAGAAATTTCTTAGGTGGAGGAATATTAGTTTTTTATTCTGATTCCTTGAAATGTGTTCGAAGAGATGACCTCAAAGTTATTGATGGAGAAATCTGGATACAAGTTGAAATAGCACGTCAAATTTTATCATTGTGTACTGTACACAGACCAGAAAGTTCATGTCATCCATTTTGGGAAAATTTTAAATATTCAGTTGAGAAAGCTTTAGAAATTACATCTAATGTGAAAATTGTTGGAGATATTAATGACGATTTGTTTACTTATCGCATGATCATATTTTATATCAAATTATGTTGGATTTGACAAATGTTATTAATGAACCAGCCAGACATGGGATAACAAGACATAGTGTACTCCATCCAATTGTATTACGTGATATTTCTAAATGTAAAATGTCATTACGATAGACCGTACCAGTAGCGACCATGACGCCTGTGTAGTATTGTTGTCTGTACCAGTTAACCTATCTCGTACTTATACTCGTGAAGTTTGGTCATACAAACATGCTGATTTTAATAAGTTAAACTTTTTGATAGATAATTTTGTTTGGGCTGCATTTTTTTCAAAATTTTGATTCTGTTGATATTGTCAGNAAAAAATGGTAACCATAAGACCACATGATAAACTTTGGATGGATTCTGAGCTCAGGAAAGCTTTGCGACTACGTGACCGCAAACTATAAATAGCAAAGAAACAAGGTTAACAACATGAAAACGCATGCGAGGGAATTATTTTAGGATAACGTTGGATTAATTACTTTTGCTCCATTACAACTATAAATGATAATGACATGCCATTACCCACTTTTAACTATAGAACTAATTCTTACTTTGATTCTCTTGTTGTCAGATTTGATAAAGTTTGTGATATCTTGAAAATTCTCAAATTAGGAAAAGCATCTGGTCACGATAGCATAAGCAAGTACATATTAAAATTCACAGCAAGTTCCGTATATAAGCTCTTGGCAATTCTTTTTAATATGTCATTAAACCAAAATGTTTTCCCTGAAGTTTGGAAAAAGGGAATTGTTCTACCCTTATTCAAAAAAGGGGACAGAAATTTGGTGTCCAATTATCGTCCAATTACTTTATTATCCTGTACCGGTAAAGTTTTCGAAAGAGTAGTGTTTAAGTATCTTTATAAAAAAAAATCTTGAAAACTCCTTATTTTATTAAAAAAAATCTGGTTTTATGTCACGTCATTCTATAGAACACCAATTAATAGAAATATACCATAATATATGTTGTTCTCTTGAAGAAAAAACCACACCTACCCTTATTTTTTGTGATATATCAAAAGCATTTGATCATGTATGGCATAGGGGTTTATTCATTAAATTAGAAGCATATACTATAAGAGGTAGTCCATTAAATTAGAAGCATATACTATTAGAGGTAGTCCATTAAATGACTAGCATATACTATAAGAGGTAGTCCATTAAATTAGAAGAATATACTATAAGAGGTAGTCCATTAAATTAGAAGAATATACTATAAGAGGTAGTCCATTAAATTAGAAGCATATACTATTAGAGGTAGTCCATTAAATTAGAAGCATATACTATAAGAGGTAGTCCATTAAATTAGAAGCATATACTATTAGATGTAGTCCATTAAATTAGAAGCATATACTATAAGAGGTAGTCCATTAAATTAGAAGCATATACTATTAGAGGTAGTCCATTAAATAAGAAGCATATACTATTAGAGGTAGTCCATTAAATTGGTGAAAAAATTACATATCAGGACGGCAGACACAAGTTTTTGTTAAAAATGTGTATTCTGGGAAATGTGTTGGGACCACTTTTGTTTTTAATATATATAAATGATATTGTTGATAATTTGAATAGTATTTCACGTTTATTTGCTGATAATACCTCTTTGATGTATTCTTCATTATCTTGTGTAGATATTCAAAGAACGACTTCCATAATCTTAACAAATGGTCCAGAGACTGGCTCACAACATTTAACCCACACAAAACTGATGTATTATTCATAACAAATTCCAAAAATGTACCACTTTTGCAACTTTCTTTTGGGAATGAACAGTTAGGCCACAAGAGTTATCCATTTATGTATAAACTTCATAATAATCTAACTCCCTAAGTAATCTTCTTCATCCAAGAGTAGGGGAACGTAATATGTACAACGTTAGAAATCATGAAAACTACACTGTTCCGAATTTGCGATTATCCATTTCTTAAGAATCTTTCATTCCGTCTTCTGTTAGATTATGGAAAAATATACCAACCAATGTCAGAGAGCAGCCATCCATCAACCGTTTTAAATCTAAAATTCAACGCAGCCCTGATGTATTGCCTATTTATTATTATGCGGGAAATAGAAAGTTAAACGTTTTACACACAAGCTTGTGACATGTGCTTATAGTAGTTTATAATATGATTTGTTCCGAGTTAATATTATTAATGATCCAGCGTGTGCATGTGGAAACGACTGCGACAATGTAGTGCATTATTTTTTGGATTGTATATTGTATAGAAGACAAAGTGAAATTTTATTCGATAGCATTTCTCGGTATTATAACGATTATTATTCATTGTGGTTCTCAAAACCTGTCGGATGAGCAAAACGGAAGTATTTTTAAATCAGTTCNCCCCCCCCCCCCCTCCCCTTTTACTTCAATGCGTCTTCCCTGGCTTTACTAGACACAATTTCTATTCTGTTTTTTCAACTCCCCTCTTCTGAAATATATACATGTAGCAAACTTAATTTGATGAAAGTGTATAATATTGTAGATATGTTAAAATGTACAATGTAATTTTTGGGGTTTCTAAGTTGTGATAACTTGTGCCTATTCAAATTTGTTAGATTGAACGAATAAAATACAGTATGTTTAAATCAAATCGGAGTGTATATATACTGTCATATGTACGGGACGTGTAGTAATTAGGGTGTTTCTATACTGTTATAAATGTGTGTACGGTATTTGTAGTAATTAGAGTATATCTATACTGTTATATGTACGGGACGTGTAGTAATTAGGGTGTTTCTATACTGTTATATGTACGGGACGTTTAGTAATTAGAGTGTATCTGTACTGTTATATGTACGGGATTTGTAGTAATTAGAGTGTATCTATACTGCTATATGTACGGTACGTGTAGTAATTAGAGTGTATCTATGCTGTTATATCTAAGGGACGTGTAGTAATTAGAGTGCATAGACCTATACTGTTATATGTACGTGACGTGTAGTAGTTAGAGTGTTTCTAAACTGTTTTATGTACGGTACGTGTAGTAGTTAGAGTGTATCTATATTGTTATATGTACGGTACGTGTAGTAACTAGAGTGTATCTATATTGTTATATGTACGGTACGTGTAGTAGTTAGAGTGTATCTATATTGTTATATGTACGGGACGTGTAGTAACTAGAGTGTATCTATACTCTTATATGTACGGGACGTGTAGTAACTAGAGTGTTTCTATAATGTTATATGTACGGGACGTGGAGTAATTAGAGTGTATCTATACTGTTATATGTATGGGACGTGTAGTAACTAGAGTGTATCTATACTGTTATATGTACGGGACTTGTAGTAATTAGAGTGTATCTATACTGTTATATGTATGGGACGTGTAGTAACTAGAGTGTATCTATACTGTTATATGTACGGGACGTGGAGTAATTAGAGTGTATCTATACTGTTATATGTACGGTACGTGTAGTAGTTAAAGTGTATCTATATTGTTATATGTACGGGACGTGTAGTAGTTAGAGTGTATCTATACTGTTATATGTACGGGACGTGTAGTAACTAGAGTGTATCTATACTGTTATATGTACGGGTCGTGTAGTAATTAGAGTGTATCTATACTGTTATATGTATGGGACGTGTAGTAACTAGAGTGTATCTATACTGTTATATGTACGGGACGTGTAGTAATTAGAGTGTATCTATACTGTTATATGTACGAGACGTGTAGTAACTAGAATGTATCTATACTGTTATATGTACGGGACGTGGAGTAATTAGAGTGTATCTATACTGTTATATGTACGGTACGTGTAGTAGTTAGAGTGTATCTATACTGTTATATGTACGGGACGTGTAGTAATTAGAGCGTGTCTATACTGTTATATGAACAGGACGTGTAGTAATTAGAGCGTGTCTATACTGTTATATGTACAGGACGTGTAGTAACTAGAGCGTATCTATACTGTTATATATACGGGACGTGTAGTAATTGGAGTGTATCAATACTGTTATATGTACGGGATGTGGAGTAATTAGAGTGTATCTATGCTGTTATATGTACGGGACGTGGAGTAATTAGAGTGTATCTATATTGTTATGTGTACGGGGCGTGTAGTAGTTAGAGTGTATCTATATTGTTATATGTACGGGACGTGTATTAACTAGAGTGTATCTATACTGTTATATGTACTGGACGTGTAGTAATTAGAGTGTGTCTATACTGTTATATGTACAGGACGTGTAGTAATTAGAGTGTATCTATATTGTTATATGTACGGGACGTGTAGTAATTGGAGTGTATCTATACTGTTATATGTACGGGACGTGTAGTAGTTAGAGTGTATCTATATTGTTATATGTACGGGACGTGTAGTAATTGGAGTGTATCTATACTGTTATATGTACGGGACGTGTAGTAGTTAGAGTGTATCTATAATGTTATATATACGGAAGGTGTAGTAATTAGAGTGTATCTATACTGTAACATGAACGAGACGTGTAATAATTAGAGTGTATCTATACTGTTATATGCAAAGGACGTGTAATAATTTGGTTGTTTCTATACTGTTATATGTACGGGACGTGTAGTAACTAGAGTGTATCTATACTGTTATATGTACGGTACGTGTAGTAATTAGAGTGTACATATACTGTCAGATGTACAGGACGTGTAGTAATTAGAGTATATCTATACTGTTATATGTACGGTACGTGTAGTAATTAGAGTTTATCTATACTGTTATATGTACGGTACGTGTAGTAATTAGAGTGTATCTATACTGTTATATGTACGGGATGTGTAGTAACTAGAGTGTATCTATATTGTTAGTAGTAATTAGAGTGTATCTATACTGTTATATGGACGGGATGTGTAGTAACTAGAGTGTATCTATATTGTTATATGTACTGGACGTGTAGTAACTAGAGTGTATCTATTCTGTTATATGTACGGTACGTGTAGTAATTAGAGTGTATCTATAGTGTCATATGTACGGTACGTGTAGTAACTAGAGTGTATCTATATTGTTATATGTACGGGACGTGTAGTAACTAAAGTGTATCTATACTGTTATATGTACGGGACGTGTAGTAACTAGAGTGTATCTATACTGTTATATGTACGGGACGTGTAGTAACTAGAGTGTATCTATACTGTTATATGTACGGTACGTGTAGTAGTTATAGTGTATCTATAATGTTATATATACGGGAGGTGTAGTAATTAGAGTGTATCTATACTGTTACATGAACGTGACGTGTAATAATTAGAGTGTATCTATACTGTTATATGCAAAGGACGTGTAATAATCAGGGTGTTTCTATACTGTTATATGTACGGGACGTGTAGTAACTAGAGTGTATCTATAATGTTATATATACGGGAGGTGTAGTAATTAGAGTGTATCTATTCTGTTATATGTACGGTACGTGTAGTAACTAGAGTGTATCTATAATGTTATATGTACGGGACGTGTAGTAATTAGAGTGTATCTATTCTGTTATATGTACGGTACGTGTAGTAGTTATAGTGTATCTGTACTGCTATATGTACGGGACGTGTAGTAATTAGAGTTTATCTATGCTGTTATATGTACGGGACGTGTAGTAGTAAGAGTGTTTCTAAACTGTTTTATGTACGGGACGTGTAGTAGTTAGAGTGTATCTATATTGTTATATGTACGGGACGTGTAGTAGTTATAGTGTATCTGTACTGCTATATGTACGGGACGTGTAGTAGTTAGAGTCTATCTATAATGTTATATATACGGTACGTGTAGTAATTAGAGTGTATCTATACTGTTACATGAACGTGACGTGTAATAATTAGAGTGTTTCTATACTGTTATATGCAAAGGACGTGTAGTAATTAGGGTGTTTCTATACTGTTTTATGTACGGGATTTGTAGTAACTATAGTGTATCTATACTGTTATATGTACGGGTCGTGTAGTAATTAGGGTGTTTCTATACTGTTTTATGTACGGGATTTGTAGTAACTAGAGTGTATCTATACTGTTATATGTACGGGTCGTGTAGTAATTAGGGTGTTTCTATACTGTTTTATGTACGGGATTTGTAGTAACTAGAGTGTATCTACTGTTTTATGTACGGGATTTGTAGTAACTTTAGAGTGTATCTATACTGTCATATGTGTAATTAGGGTGTTTCTATACTGTTTTATGTACGGGACGTGTAGTAGTTAGAATGTTTCTATACTGTTATATGTACAGGACGTGTAGTAATTAGAGTGTATCTATACTGCTATATGTACGGGACGTGTAGTAATTAGAGTGTATCTATACTGTTATATCTAAGGGACGTGTAGTAATTAGAGTGCATAGACCTATACTGTTATATGTACGTGACGTGTAGTAGTTAGAATGTTTCTATACTGTTATATGTACGGGACGTGTAGTAACTAGAGTGTATCTATAATGTTATATGTACGGGA
>NW_018404851.1:244099-250359 GCF_002113885.1 Mizuhopecten yessoensis | reverse complement strand
CCCCCCCCCCCCCCCCCCCCCTTTTTCGAACGATCACAACTTCAAACAGGTTCGTTTTATTGCTTTGCTTGAACGTATAATGGTTCGTGTAGATCTTGTCGGGGGACTATCTTTTTCCAATGACATGATATCAGAGAATATGTCAAGTTCAAGGTCTCGCTATGCGGTCAAATATAGGTCAAAATGAAAATCTCAAAACAAGATAAACTTTTATCACATCTTTAAGAGCATGTTCTAATAAAGGTACTTCCAAAGCTTCAAGGTCATACATTGTAGCATCAAAAATGATGAAGATATGCCTCTTTGAAATTGTTCATTTGAAATATTGCACTAAAAACTCTTCTGCTCCATAGCAATGACACATAGAGAGATGATATTTGGCACATTCATGAAATGTATGCTTTGCTCCAAGAAAAAACAACCAAAAAAAAGCGTTGACCTTTATTCGAGGTCACAGGAGTCAAATGATCAAAATTTTAAAATTTCTAAATTATTTCTGCCAGAGAAGGGAAGCGAAGAGAAACGTATAAAAGCGATCGTCAGTCCGAGAACATAACTTTGAACATTTTCTTGTTGGAAATCCCGTGTATTGATCTTGACCAAATCTAGTGGTATTTAATTTCATGCTACTAAATTTGTTGACTGAAATTTCATGCCACTAACTTCATGCTTCAGTTTCATGTCAGCAACTCTACAAATTACAGCAATGTCACGTCAATAACTGTATGTAGTACAGAAATGTCAGTAATTTCACGAATAACAGGAATGTCACGTCAATAACTGTATGTATTACAGCAATGTTAGTAATTTTACAAATGACAGCAATGTCACGTCAATAACTGTACGCATTCCTACAGCAATGTCAGTTATTTTACAAATTACAGCAATGTCAGTAATTTTACAAATTACAGCAATGTTATGTCAATAACTTTATGTATTACAGCAATGTTATTTCACTAACGTTACATTAACTCTATGTACATTTGTTACACTGCAATGTAAGCCACTTACATTGTGCTACAATTTCATGTCAATAGCTTTATACATATAACAGCAATGTCATGCTATTAACTTTACAGATTACACCAAATAATTTCATTGTCTTTCATTATGTTGTTACATAACAACAACGTCATGCCACTCTTCATAGTGTAGTAATGTCATGCCACTTATTTAGCTTATCACGAAAACGTCATGTCACTAGTTACTTTATGCTGCAATGTTATGCCAATAACATTATGATGCAATTTCTTGCCACTTACATTATGCTGCCACGTCAAGTCACTAACTCTATGATGCAATGTCATGCCTGTAACTTCACATGTTACAGCAATATAGATGTATTTTCATGCCACCAAATATATATATCAGTACAACGTATGGCCACTATATTAAAGCTATATTATCATGTCACTGACTAGATAGAGTTATCTCGCTACATGTATGTATCCACTTCACAATAAAACCTGGGGTTAATAGTTTACTAATAAACAATAGCTGACTAACGGAACTTTGCTCGGCAAACGTTCAGAGGTTAACAGTCAACAAATATGAGCTTATTTTAAACAAAAGGAGTTTTTGTTGAGTTGAGTGCTGATCACTTTGCCATCGTTTGACGAAATCGGACTAAGTTTGTTTATCCTCACGTTTCTAAGTGTTTACAAGTACTCCTTAAGTGTCCAACTCTCCTTCACTACTCGAAACTTCCAGTTGTGTTGGGGAATTCCCCTTGCTTCAGCAACATCACCCACACATCTTACATAACCACTTGCTGATCGCTGTCCCATATCCGTTCACCAGCGTATATTATGTGTGGTGAATTCAGTGACGTTGATCGATTAGGTGATTGGTTTATGTAAAGTCAGTNGCAACCCCCCCTTAACCTACGGCCCCATATCTACATGTATACATCATGTGGGGGTTTTTGCGTGTAACGTTATCAATTTTAGTGTTAACGACTGAATTATCTCCCCCAGTTTCCAATAGGTGTATAAATATGGACAAATAGTGGACGACTAGTGGACAAATAGTGGACAAATATGGACAAATAGTGGACAACTAGTGAACTAATATGGATAAATATGGACAAATATTGGACAAATATGGACAAATATGCACACAGGTGGACAAATAGTGGACAAATAGTGGACAACTAATGGACAAATAGTGGACAAATGTGGACAAATGATGACAAAAAAACCGGTCCAAATACAATGCAGAATTAGCAGTATCTGCATATTTTTACATCAAAAACGATTATTTCGTATTTTTATGTTTTGAATAAGTTTAGTCTCAAAATACAACCTTTTTATATTCCTTTCATAAGCTTCCGCTGGATTTACAGTTGTAAAATTCGGCGAACGACTTCTGCTGCTTGACAATCCAATGAAAACAGAAGTTTTTTTACCTAATGTTATGTATTGGTTTCGCTTCAGTCAGAGTTCGTTTCTTCCACAATGTGAAAGAGAGTTTAAAAGTGAAAGTACATACTATTTTTTACATAACACGACGAATCATGTCATATTGATGACAAAAAGAGGACAAAATATGCACAAATGTTGACCAAAAACAATACTGAATCAACATGTTTTTATATCAAAAGCGATTCTTTGGTTTAAAAATACCAAAGGGTTATGTGAAATTAACATTGATTTCCCGATAAATGTAGGAAACGTTCGTATACGGAGCTTTTACATTGAGTCGTGCGTCGTTAAGATAGCATGCGGGCATTGAGAAGACTTTAAACCTTTAAAAAATGAAAACAATTCTGTTTTATGTTGCTTTTTATCTTCTAATAACCATTCAAATCAATTTCATTTCACATTTATCGTTTTATGAATGACAAAACAACACTAAATTAAACTAAAGGACAATTTTTATTTAAAAAAGCATTAAAAAAATACATTACATAGGCTTACCGTTTTACAATACTACACCATGTGTTGTAAGAGCGACGTAGTACTGGAATAAAATAAAAATAACACTTTTCAGTTCAGACAAGGACGCAACACCACCTGCTACAACACCTTACAGAGCACCGACACACTCACTTCCTACACGAAAAAAAGGTCATCTCGATTTACTACCAAACTAGAAAACATTGTAAATATGCCGTGAATTTTATATATTGTAAATAGCGTATGTTGTAACTATTTATTGTTTGTAAATATGTTTTATGCATAAGATTATCAAGGAAAATGAAAATGTATGGTTTAAAAGACCAGAAAAAGAGGAGAAAAGAAAAGAGAAAAAAACAACAACAAGGAAACAGCGTCGCCGAGAAAGAGAAAACCTTAAATCAGAAGGTAAAAGTTATAAACAAGGGAAGATATCGATTGATGATGGTGACGTCACATTCGACGATCGTGACGTCATTTTAAGCTTCTTGTACGACTTTGACAAGCTTATACTAACCATCCAGTCACCTCCGCCAACGCCTGCACAGGTACAGCAACATAAAGAAAACAACAAAAGCAAAAGAGAACGACAGACAATCGGTAACAACAGGGACCGCTTCAAGAAACAGCACAGACAACGCATGTACAGACAAAGACACGCACATAATCTACACTACCCTGTAAGGATATTGTCCGAAAAGATTATGGAATCACTTATCTTACTGTTTTATTATACCGTTAGCTAATGTATTATTGTGAATTGTCTGCGTATTAACTATATTTTTCCAGTTCAAACAAAGGACGCAACACCACATGCTACAACACCTTCCAGAGCACCAACACGAACACTTCCTACACGTAAAACGGTCATCCCATCGTGCGTATCGGCTCGTTCAGCATGAAAGTTTGACGAAAAATGTCTATTTTTACGTTAAAATATCGATAAATTAATCATTTAATTCATTTCAGAAGATAAAATACTTAATTTGTAAGGAAAAATAACACTTTTTAATGTTTTTTTTTCTCTGTAATGTTTTTATTGTATGAAAAAAATAGACCAAAATCAATTACGGTAGAAGGGAAGTAACTCTTATACTCGGTTATGACGTCACACTAACGGTAGTTGATAGGACACCAGGCTTTGAGGGCGATAAGCAACGATTATCAGGTATTTTCTTTACTTTAAAACGTATTTCATGAGATTTCTTACTATTTCTTGAACCGTAACTGTTTTAAAGCTATAGAATAGCTAGAAATTGTTAAATAACTTCAGCTACAAGTTAACCGGCAATAAAAAATAATACTATTTCACCTGTGGTAAGCAGATTTGGTGTACAAGGACATCTTGGGATGGGGATGCAGAGTACAAGAAGAATGTCACTGTGACCTATGACGTGACCTTTGACCTTTACTTATGAAAATGTTTGTCCCGGGCATATCTTCTATATTATTTCACCTAGAGTAGCCAGGTTTGGTGTACAAGGACATCTTGGGATGGCAGAGTGCAAGAAGAAGGTCACTGTGACCTCACTGTGACCTATGCTTTGTACTGTTTGTTAAATATAGAAATCCTTACTGGTGGGGGGCTATGGATTGCCTTGCAATACTTTGCCTTGTTACAAATATAATATAAAATACATAATATATTACTGTACATGATTTATAACTCAATATGCAGGTGAACGTAGCAGACTAAAAGCAGATGCTGTGCCATCAGTTTTTTCCATTTAAAGATACCAGTATGGAGGAGAGTCCAAGACAAAAGCGACTGAAAACGAGGGAAAACAGATCTGCCCTACAGCCTGAACAAGACAGTCAACCACCAGATCATGTTCAAAGCGAGGTGGTTATTGAATCATCTGAAATATCCAGGGCCGATACTTTTTCTACATGTTTAACATCTACGTATACTCAGAGTACACAATATGAAATCAATTCACTTGGAATGTTTTCGGTTGATTTTTTTCGTAGTAATGCTAAAATGATGAACTATTATACAGGTTTTGTTGATTTTGCTCAGTTTATGCTATTTTATCAATGTCTTGGTCCCTGTGTCAATGAGCTCTGTCACCAAGGTTCCTTGTTAGATCCTAGAGACCAGTTGTTTATGGTCCTCATGAAACTTCGTCAAGCAAAAGAGGATGTTGAATTGTCCTTGTTTTTCAAAGTATCTGAATCCACAGTATCAAGAATAGTTGTTACCTGGATCAATTTTTTATATTTTCAACTTAAAGAGTTAGACATTTGGCCTTCAAAGGAAATTATTAAAGAATATATGCCTTCAGATTTTCATAGGAAATTTCCAAACACTAGAGTAATTTTAGATGCCACTGAATTACCAATTCAAAAACCATCAGATGTTAATGCACAGAGTGCAACTTGGTCGTCATACAAGCATAAAAATACGCTCAAAGCAATGATAGGTTGTACACCAAGAGGTGTTGTAAGCTTTGTATCTGACGCTTATGGCGGGTCTGCAAGTGACAGGCAAATTATTGAAAATTCTTCATTACTAAACGAAAGTGTGTTTGATAAAGGTGACAGTATAATGGCTGATCGTGGGATAATGGTTCAGGACCTCTTTGCTACTAATGATGTATATGTAAATACACCAACAATGCTGAAAGGAAAATCACAGCTAGATCCTGAGGAAGTTGTTCATGACAGAAGAGTAGCATCAAAGCGTATACATATTGAGCGTATCATTGGTTTAAGTAAAGGCTTCAAAATTTTGAAAAAAGAACTGCCTCAAAGTAAGTTGCAGTTGGGATCACGTATTGTTTTTGTATGCTTTGCAATCTCAAATTTTAGAAACTGTATTGTTGACAAATATGCATGATTCTGTATACTACAGCTCAGATATGATGTTATCACAACTTATCCTGTGTGTGTACATGGCTACAATATACATACCAAGTTCAAAGAGTTGATGCAATGAAAGGTCTGAAGTATTTGGAATAGAACAATTCTAATTTTGGAATCATTGAATTGTAACAATAATCATGTTCAAGTTCTATCTTCTGCACAAACAAGTCACAAAAAGTGTATACAACAAAAAAGCAAAATTGTCTTTTTGTAATAAAAAGCTGACCTTGAACTTGGTAAAAGTAATTACTGTTGTTTTTCAAGACAATTTTCCCCTGTTCATTGTACATCAAGAAACCAAAATTTTTCCCAGGTTTGATTTTTTCATTGCGACCATTGTATGGACATTTCACTTCCACAATATAGTTGTGGTCAATGATAGCATCAGGTGTTGCACCCAAGAATGGTTTTTGTACATATATGAAAAATCCAGCTTTTTTTGTTTTGATTTGCATTTTTTTCTCAAAAGCTGCCATAGCTTTAGCTTCATAGTTTTTT
>NW_018404851.1:110111-235810 GCF_002113885.1 Mizuhopecten yessoensis | reverse complement strand
ATAGTTATAGGCCAGGTTGGACACGTACATAGTTATAGGCCAGGTTGGACACGTACATAGTTATAGGCTAGGTTGGACACGTACATAGTTGTAGGCAAGGTTTGACACGTACATAGTTATAGGCCAGGTTGGACACGTACAAAGTTATAGGCAAGGTTTGACACGTACATACCTGCAGTTATAGGCCAGGTTGGACACGTATATAGTTATAGGCCAGGTTGGACACGTACATAGTTATAGGCCAGGTTGGACACTTTCATAGGTATAGGCCAGGTTGGACACGTACATACATGCAGTTATAGGCCAGGTTTGACACATACATATATTATTATATTTACATTTGCATGGCATTGTCACTATATAGCCTCTTAGAAAGCTGTGTCGTTGATGGGACTTTAATTACCATGCAGCACGAGTCACAATTCTTAGATTATTACATGTAATACAACACTGACCGGAACTACAATATCCAATGTAAATAGACATGACAGCTGCTGAAATATCGCTTGGCATTGTGAGACTTGACAATGTCATAGTAAATTCATGTGCAAAATAAAAAATATAATGAAAAATACTTTTATTACAACAAAAACAAGACCAATGTCTGCAATATCGCACAAAATGCACATTGGTTGAAATCACCAATGCCGGCAATGGAAACAATTTTAACACTCATGCAATTCATCAGAAATATCGTCTGTTACACTGTTACACTGTTACACTGCATTGATCAACATGGGTTCGTTACAAATGTCTGAAACACACATACTCTATAGACCTACTGACACATATGTTACAGACCTACTGATATGAGTCACACACAAACATTTCAGACATTTGCAACGAACCCCTGTGCTCCGTCGCAAGATCACTCACTTCAAACGCTATCAGTTTCACGCGTCTCGCAGCCACGGTTTCCTCAGTTTCTGACGACATGTCAAATAACGAGGCTGTTATAGAATCTACCTTCTGTAGTCAGATTCCCATACAATCAACAAATAAATTCACGTCTGGATTCTTCACAAAATGAGCGAAGAGAAAAGTTCGAATTAACTTCCTAAAAAACTCCCTCGTGGAGGGCAAGGTCGGATTTACGGTGTTCATCCGGGGAAAAATAGAAACAAATTCAAATCTAACTTTCAGCTCAGAGTTCTATTGATAAACTTAAATCACCCAATAGACATACCATACGCATATTGTATTGATACTGAATTGTGGAATAAAATTGAAGTGTTTGTTAAAATTTCAAAGTACTACTTTGTTTGCCAATCAGTACGCGACAACATACTGTTACAACTATTAAACGAATTTGTGTGGACTATCGATAAGGCGGGAATTTTGATTTTTTAAATATAAATTGTAAGTTAAAAAAGTACATAAGAGGCAGAGAAAACGTAAATACAAATATTGAACTGTTTTTGTATGGTATTTATGATCTATTTGAATGACACAGCTTTCCAAGCAAACAACATAATGCGAACAACATAATGCGCGCTGTGTTATAATTATAGGCCAGGTTGGACACGTACATATATTATTATAAACAGGCGGTTTATAATTATAGGCCAGGTTGGACACGTTCATATATTATTATAAACAGGCGGTTGATAATTATAGGCCAGGTTGGACACGAACATATATTATTATAAACAGGCGGTTTATAATTATAGGCCAGGTTGGACACGTACATTATTATATTATAAATGGATGGTGTATAGCTAAAGGCCAGGTTGGACACGAACATTATCATATTATAAACAGGTGGTTTATAGATATAGAAGGCCAAGTTTGACACGTACCTTATTATATTATAAACAGGCGGTTTATAGTTAAAGCTATAGTTAATAGTTTATAGGCCAGGTTGGACACGTACATAATTATCTTATAAATAGGTGGTTTCAAGAACCTCTTACTACATGTATCAAGGCACCAACAGATGTATTAACATCTAAATGTGTGCTGATATCAGAGAGATATACAAACGAATGCAGAGTGTCAATAACAACCGAAAAGCTGGTCAAACCAATCAGTGCCCGGAGACCCTTATAATCCCTGACGTCACACCAGGGCAAAGAAGGTTGACTTTGTACAAAGAGGGACAACTCCCACAGAGTAGCTGGTTAACAATAATGCAATTTTTTCCAATGTTTACGTCAAGTCATTTTACAAAAGGCATGTTCTCAAATTCCTCCTACCTGGGTTAGAAGTCACACAATGTGCTGTACTTACAAAGTGATATTGATCAATCTAGATCAACATTTTACTGTGCACATGTAACTTATTTGTGTTCATACCGTCATGAATTTCAAAATAAAGAACACATTTGAAGAGACGTTTATGCCCTTTACTGCTTATCCTAATATTCTTATTTATTTATACTTTACATGCATACTTAGTGTTAGACTGGGTAAGTATATTGTATGGTTCGGGCTGTGTATATTGTAGTGAGAGTCCGTAATGTAGTCCGGTGATACGGACCTATATTTATAGTGTACCTTACAGGGCAATACCTTTACAACCAGTTTTATCTTCATGAGATTAAATGTTCCAAAATCGGTTATAGTATGAGTGTTAACTGCACAAATGGCAATTCAACATGAAGGACGAACACCTTTAAATGAATTTCTCCAGTTGGCATTCTTGTTGCCAAAGTACAATGCAGAAAACTGCTTACCCACATATAAAGCCCCAGAGCTGGTTTATTTATTTCTGTATGACACATGGAGTAGATCACCGTGTAACACGACCATTATACAGGTAAAAAGTACACTTAACGACACCTGATCATTACTAGCTGCACAATATGTACGAACGTAAAATTAACTTGATGCATAGACAGCACCCGATCACCGTTGTTAAATGCCGCCAATCTCTGATATCTCTGTAAACAATGAGCGGGCATGCTTAAACACATATCGAGTAACACAAAACACCTCTATCAGATAGAAAGACAGGACCATTCATCTCAATGCACTTGTTTCTCTATACCTGTACGGATAAATCATTATGTATGATGAAAATAACTAGATCAAGCGTGTACACCTACGAATGTGATATTGACATCAGCCGAACAGATACACATGTGTGTCATCAGCCTAATAGATACCCGTGTGTTAGCAGGCGCCTAGTTGGGACACTAAATTTAATATCTGCGTCAAAATGTATCTGTAGCGAAGTGGTTTTACAAATAACCAAGGGTTCTTTAAGATTTATGTTCATTCCATTTCCACAGCACAGATATAACATGGTTCAATATCCTAGTGTATAGTAGATACATACACTCGGTAAACAAACACAAAAGACTACATTTAGCACAACGAATCACAAGTACATTACATATACTAAAGGGACATAACTCTTACAAACTAATTACTGTACTGCCTACTATTTCATGCTATTACAATTACACAGCATACAGGGCAATTACTTTACAATATTTTACAATTATTGTTTCTAAATTATTTATCATTACAAATAGTTACATAGTAATCTAGTGACCAATTAATTCAAAATAAATAAGAAAAAAAGTGATAAACCTAACTTTAACAACTAAAGTTAGAATATAACTTTCATGGAAATATAAATTACTTAAAATGTACATATCACGCACCTATGTATAGCACAGAGCCAGGAATTAGAAACCGATGTCATCAAACCGCTAATCACTCAGTACTGAATAATTCGATCTATAAATAAAATAAAACCACTCTTAAAAATGGTAAATGTCAATATATAAATATATATACTTTAGTAAACATTATTGTTCTTCCTAGTGTAATAATAGTCATGAGGATTCAAACATGAATTACACTAAATATAAGAAATACATATTACTTGGTCAATTCTTTAAACCTCACATAATTATAAATAAATTCCATTTAACAATTATTTAGAAACTACCAATATATATAGAACACTAGCCCAATTTATTTTGAATATGAAGAAATTATTAATATTAGATAATAGAGAAAACTTACTGTCAAAAGATGTATGTGTCGGTGTGACTGTCCAAATCAACATGTCTGCTCTCTTACAAAATGTTTCACAAAACTGACACAATGAAATCCCGCCAAAAGTGACCAATATAAGACTCACCAATAGAAACAGAAATCTATACAAAATATCTGACCAATGAAAATAGACTATAAGCAATAACACACTGGACCTTACATAACCACTCCATTGGATATTATACAGGTAAAGACAGGTAGACATCACAGGTAAGGATCACACCACAGGACATGTACGTCATAATATCAACACATATAAATAACATACTGGGCACAACATAGAATATAACACAGAGTATTTAATTAATATAAAATACAATAAAATATGACTCTGCTACATATCATCAAGCGCTTACATGTAATTTGGGCACGAGACACCCTCGATATCCAGGGGTTACGATGTTTCTCCTTATGTATGCAGATGATACTGTCCTTTTCTCAGAATCTGCATCGGGCTTGCAGAAAATGTTAGACTCCTTAAAACAATATAGCGACAAATGGCAATTGACAGTCAATATGGAAAAAACAAAAATTGTTGTATTTCGTATATGGCGGAAGATTACGAGCTGGCGATTTTTTTTACTTTAATGGCAATGAAATAGAAATTGTTGATAGATTTAATTACCTTGGTGTACTGCTCAGCTTTAATGGTAAGTTTACAAAAAATCAAGTTACTATTGCTGAACAAGGTCGTAAATGTATGTATAATGCGTTAAGAAAACCAATTTGTCCCTCAATGTAGAATCAAAACTTAATGTTTTTGATGTCTATGTTTTCTCCACTACTAATTACGGTTGCGAAACATGAGGTTTTAATATTGCGGACAAAGTAGAAAAAGTGCATGTTGATTTTTTAAAAAGAATTCTGAATGTAAAAAACAGTACGCCATCTTTTATGGTACATTTTGTATATTCGGAATTAGGACGTCTGCCTTTGCATATCATCAGGAAGTGTCGAATAATCAAATATTGGTTGAAACTAATAAAATGCAACAAGTCAGTTTATGAAGATATGGATGAATGTAATCACAGAAACTGTAATTGGCGCTGTCAAGTTAGAAAATTATTATTGTCTTCTGGTTTTGTAAATGTCTGGTTAACTCATTATATTGATAATGAAAGGGTATTTTTACATTGTTTCAAGCAGCGTTTGACAGATGTTGTTATTCACATAAGGAATGAATTTGCTGAAAGATCATCCAAATGTTATTTGTATAAATTCCTGATAGATAACTTTACGTTACAATTTTATCCAACAAAGTTTATTCCAGATGCGTATCTTAAACTTATTTCGAAATTACGACTTTTATCGCATCAGTTATATATAGAAGAAGGTCGGTATCGTAATATTCCGAGGGCGAATAGGTTATGCCTTTATTGTAATCAAAACCAGGTAGAGGACGAGTTCCATTTTGTTCTGATTTGTCCACTCTATGTTGATATTCGTAAACAGTTCATTAAAAAAGTATTACTGGAGCCGCCTATCTTCATATAAACTTGTCCAGCTGTTATCTGTACATAACAGAAAAGAGCTGTGTAATTTAGGAAAATATCTGCAATCTATGCAAGTTGGTTAGAACGGTCTAGATTCCAACCTTAGGTTATTGTGTTTTTTCTCACACTGACTGATAACATTTGAGTACTTGTTTATTTCCAGGTTAACACATATTGTTTTGTCCATCCCCTGATCACTACATCACTGTATACAAATTGTATGCCTGTTTTTTTGTTTTTATAATTAACATGTCGCCGTAGGTGGCACTTAGGTGACAGTGGCGTCACTGAATGTACAAATGTTAAACATGTTGGGATTAGTATAAATAAGTTTAAACCAGGTCACCCTGATGTCGATTAAGTTATCCACAAACTACGTGGTCAATGTTTTGCTCTTTTGAATTGTAATTTATTCGGCCCCAGCATCAACCCTTTAACAGGAGTGAAACTATACCTCTCTATTTTTCTCCCTCGAAGCATGTTTGGCTGTGAGTTGTGGTACTCACTTCCAAACTCAGATTGGCGTCGTCTGGAATCAGTACATCACTTGTGTGCCAAACTAATTCAAAATTTCCCACTGAGGACCAGATCTGACATCGCATTAGGTATGCTTGGTTTATCATCGCTTCATTTACATGTAGATCAATGTAAGCTTCGCTTTTTTTGCGGCATTATGTAGAACCAAAACGAATTGTACATCTAAACAGCTGTTTTTATTGCGATTGTATCAAAATTGCCTTGGTGTAAATAAAGCTAAAAAGGGTTTTATTGTTGATGCAATTGACATACTGTATAAGTACAACTTTAATGACTTTTTAAATGAATTTTTTAAGTCGGGTAATTTTCCTCCAAAGTTACGTTGGAAACATCTAGTTAAAAATGTTCTTCTTTGTAAATAATCAGAAGACTGGAAAACTCGTTTAAATCATTCGTCTTATCTTTCGAGATTCAAAAATCTTCATCCTGAAATGACACCTTTAGTGATCTGGTACTTTTCAAAATGTCATCCTTCTTTTATTGGAATTTGCAAAACTGTTTCCAAAATGTGGATGACTCCACCTGATTGCGAACTATTTTGTGCTAATTACAAGAGTACTTTCGAGGACGCAGTCGCCCATTGTATGTTAGACTGCGGCGAATTAGAATTAGCAAAGGGCCGGTTTCCAAAACGGCCCCTTCTCTGATTCAAATTTCCTGTTGGTGGTGCATTGCCCATGCCGTTGTGGTCACAAATCTATAAAGTATAAAGATTTAGGTCACTTGGTTTGTTTTTTATGGCTCCTCAAAGTTGTACCTTTCAGAAGCTGTCTAAGTGTTGATAAAATGTGCATGTTATGTAAAATATTAATGAAAATCTAATCAAATGATGGTCACCGTAAAGAATACATTCATGGCATGATTGTGACAAAAAATCATGTTTCCATCGCGCCATTTGGCTGTTTTATGGAAGAAACAATCTCAAAAATGCCATTTTCGATGATAACATTTTAGACACAAAAACTGTGTTTTTTAGAGAATACACCCTTTTATGGGCGTTGGATGCAAACCAATTTTTATCCTATTAAACAGTACGTAATATGCTATTGATGAGAGGAAAAATCATCAAAATGTAAGTGGTGGAACATTTTCAAATGTTGGGTTGAATTAGCCTATGGTTGAATTGCCGATTTTCGACTTTCTTTAGATAATTAACAAAAAAACGAGAGTATTTGCTCGGTATGTTGAGAATATGTACACAGATATGAAAAAAAGTGAGAGAAACACTTTTTCATAAAAAAAATCCAAGATGGCTACTTCACAAGTCCCCGTGGTTGAAGACATTGGCTGACAAATAGACAGAACAACAAACAAAACGTGTTCCTTATGATTTTGGTTGGTTTTCGCATTTACGGGAGTGTTCATAGCTACGGGCGATTGTATAATACCTATATTTATAAGTTTGGTTAGTCACATGGTAACGGGGATCTTTCATATCGAGCCCCAAACATACTTTCGACATATGCACTCCGTTGCCGCATGGAAAACTATTTCAAGTTTTGTCGGAATTTCTTTACCTGTGGTTGTAATGGTCGAGGGTTTTCCAGCGTCCTGTAATACCCAAGGTAGTACAAGATACTGGAGATGTGCGCACACATTCCCATCGTTCTCTCTCCAACTGGGCACTGGCAGTAGTAGTCCTTTATTGGGGCCTCAACATCGGGTGAAACGGTGAACCGTATCCAAACGTTATATTTCGTTTGGCTTTTGTGTCGAGAATGTATTTGACATCGGAGAAGGTCTGGGGAGTGCTGGTAAAGCCACACCTCATAGTCTCCGTCATCACTTNCACAACGCTTTGGAGATGGGACAATAAAACAAGGAAAGTGAGACAAGAATAGCTAGCGTCGAGTCAATGATTCCGTAAACGTATAGACAAAGACAAGAAGATACGGATAAATGTACAAGGCCACACAATCATTAAATTCAGAAGAGGACAACTTGAGATAGAACAGTATTCATGTATCAGGGTGTCCTCAGTGTAAATCTTTATATCGATACTGTTTATTTAGTCGTTACACATCATAAAACTGTCATGAAAATATCCGCTCTGATATTCAATATAAAAGTTTGTATATAATAAGCTATATAATAGGGTTTCAGACAAGGTTGTTACTCATTTCCCCTTTTCTTTCAATTTACAACCACATTCAGGCGGCGATATGAGAACGTTCCACCACATGGAATTAGCTGATTTTTGGTACACATATGAAACAAGTAAAGCTCTATCCGATTTTCTGATGGAAATTTGCATCCAAAACTATATAACGGGAGAAAATTGCAATTTTATGGCATTTTTCTTCATAATTGTGTCTCTGCAAGTGCATTTTCATCCGAGAATTTTTTTTTTTTTTTTTTATGAATAAACACGATGTTTTGGAAATATTTATCAAAAGAAATTTATACTATGTTGCGAATTACAATTTCGAGATAACCTTCTTTTATTTACGAACTTATGTCTTTGATGCTGAAATTGACAACTTTATAAAAATACATTTTCACTGAAATTATGAAATCTGGGTGTCGGAAAGGTGTAAAATTATTCTTCGGAAAAGAAAAAAACAGTAGTTGAGCTAGATAAGAAATTATACGGGGGCAGGTTCCTATGGAGAATTAACATTACTGGAAACAGGCCCTTTGCGGATACACTTTTGACGCACTTTGTAAATAAATATCCTGTGTATGTTTATGTGTCTTTCGACCAGTCAGACAGAGAAGTCCAGGTGGCTACTCTGCTGGGTGCTCCAAGCGATGTTATTTGTGATACTCTTAATGACGATGTAAAATCGCTCACGTCTTTTATCAAAGATTGCCTAATATTTGCGGAAAAAGCGTTCTATATGACCTTCCAATAAATCTAGCTAATTTTGTAGCAGTCATTACAATGAGTCTTCCTTTAACCACTTTTCATTGACTTATAACGTGTCTTTACATTTTTTCAAGATGTGATTATGAAATGATATTAATATCAATTGTATCTCAATTTTTGTCTGCACCATTTTTTTTGTTCTCATGTCAACTTGCACTCACCGTTCTCATCCACATTGTACTCTTCATTATTTTGGAGGAAATAAAGATATGAATGAATGAAAGAGCTGTCCATCTTCCGATAATTTATTTATCTTGTACTTTATAATAATTTAAAGAAATATACTGTCCATTTATACATGCGATTTACAAGATTATGCTTCATTCATGATGTTTTTAATTATTTGGTATTTCATATAACTGATGTATCAATTATATGTAGCTGTGTATGCTTATGAGCCGTAAGGCTTCAAGTTAAATAAACAATACAAACAATACAATACGCTAACTTTCGCTCTCTACACCCCTGGAATATGTCATAGCAAAATTGAAAGCACGAAGAAAGCTGTTTGATTGGTCTGGGGTAAAAATAACTGACCAACCGCTTGGCTGATACCTGTTCTTTGAAGATTACAAAAGAGAGACGCCCGACGTCAAAGCCTGTGACGCTACGTGACCGCGATATTCTTTTGATGTATATCAAAGGATCGAACTAGTCTTCTTGCCTCATCAACAAGGTGAAGTGAGCGTAACACCTGGATATCGAGGATGAAGTGAGCGTAACCACTGGATATCCAGGATGAAGTGAGCGTAACACCTGGATATCGAGGATGAAGTGAGCGTAACCACTGGATATCGAGGATGAAGTGAGCGTAACCACTGGATATCGAGGTTGAAGTGAGCGTAACACCTGGATATCGAGGATGAAGTGAGCGTAACCACTGGATATCGAGGATGAAGTGAGCGTAACCACTGGATATCGAGGATGAAGTGAGCGTAACCATTGGATATCGAGGTTGATGTGAACGTAACCACTGAATATCAAGGTTGAAGTGAGCTTAAAACCTGGATATCGAGGATGAAGTGAGCGTAACCACTGGATATCGAGGATGAAGTGAGCGTAACCACTGGATATCGAGAATGAAGTGAGCGTAAGCCCTGTATATCGAGGATAAAGTGAGCGTAACACCCTGGATATCGAGGATAAAGTGTGCGTAACACCTGGAAATCGAGGATGAAGTGAGCGTTACCATAGGATATTGAGGATGAAATGAGCGTAACCACTGGACATCGAGGATGAAGTGAGCGTAACCACTGGATATCGAGGATGAAGTGAACGTAACACCTGGAAATCGAGGATGAAGTGAGCGTTACCATAGGATATTGAGGATGAAGTGAGCGTAACCACTGGACATCGAGGATGAAGTGAGCGTAACCACTGGATATCGAGGATGAAGTGAGCGTAACACCTGGATATCGAGGATGAAGTGAGCGTAACCACTGGATATCGAGGATGAAGTGAGCGTAACACCTGGATATCGAGGATGAAGTGAGCGTAACCACTGGTTATCGAGGACGAAGTGAGCGTAACCACTCGATATTGAGGATGAAGTGAGCGTAACCACTGGATATCGAGGATGAAGTGAGCGTAACACCTGGATATCGAGGATGAAGTGAGCGTAACCACTGGTTATCGATGATGAAGTGAGCGTACCCACTGGATATCGAGAATGAAGTGAGCGTAACCACTGGTTATCGAGGATGAAGTGAGCGTAACACCTGGATATCGAGGATGAAGTGAGCGTAACCACTGGATATCGAGGATGAAGTGAGCGTAAGCCCTGGATATCGTGGATGACGCAAGCGTTACCCCTGGATATCAAGGATGAAGTGAGCGTTACCACTGGATATCGAGGATGAAGTGAGCGTAACCACTGGATATCGAGTATGAAGTGAGCGTAACCACTGGATATCGAGGGTGAAGTGAGCGTAACACCTTGATATCCAGGATGAAGTGAACGGAACACCTGGATATCGAGGATGAAGTGAGCGTAACCACTGGATATCGAGGATGAAGTAAGCGTAACCACTGGATATCGAGGATGAAGTGAGCGTAAGCCCTGGATATTGTGGATGACGTAAGCGTAACCCCTGGATATTTGAGGATGTCAGTACGTTTAATAAACATTTCTGCGATCAGCGCTGAATCGTCCGCGTACAGTAAGCTGACAATAGTCTCCTCATCCATTGTGACACCTTTTCCCGTCGCTGATAATTTACTGGCAAGATCATTGATGAGTTGAACATGATGGGCGATAATAAACATCCCTGTTTTAATCCGGACTGGACATTGGACCATCACTAGAATATGCATGCACAGTATGGGACCCACATAACCATACATATATTGACAAAATATAAATCGTTTATGGTCATACCGGTACATCGTTAATGTTAATAGTAGTGTACTACTAGTATTGCATCGTGTGTGTATGCCGAAACTGCTTCCATGATATTATCATACATGAAGTACCTATAACAATACCAGTTATATTGTCTATGCTGATATAGCTAATACATACAATAACTAACATACAATGTTTCGTTTTGTCCCACCTGTGTCCATGCTGAACACACGTTTTGAATAACACTTTAACTGTTTATATACATGTATAATGCAAGGACACTTAGCATCGTAGAGACATTCATAATTGGACTCATTTCACCAACCGAGCCGAGGATAGTGCCTACACTGTATACGCCATCTCATAGCTACCGTCGGAGGAACACCTGGATAAACAGGGAATATTGAGTTATGTTTTATTAATTGAATTTCTAAAAAACAACTTGGGTATGCATTCAACAGATACAGTAAACATCATACATCGCCCTACTGTCGCAGCACCAGCTTATTGAACCTGTTCTCGGTGAAATGACATAATGGAGTAAAAAAGATGAAGACATTAAGGTGTGAGGCATTGCGCGTACTCATTTTTCTATCATCGATATCAACATTAGTACATGGAGGTAAGATATGTCTGGTGCTTAAGCCAATATTTTTAAGTTGATTGTTATATCTAAAATGTATTTTCGTCCCTTTTGCCTGTTTGCATTAAGCTAACGTATAAGGAAAATAACACTGTAAAAGCAGTAGTGTTTGGTCAGGAAATATCAAACACAAGGTGTCCTGGAGGGGTAAGCGCCTTCTGCTTCATTAACGACGTCCGCAAAGTACATTAATCGAAGTCGAATCCAGGTAAACTTTTACCATTGTATATGTTGTGTGACTATTATATCATTATATGTGAACATTGTACGTACTTTGATGCACGACAGTTATAATATAGCCACTGATGAGGAAACAAGGTAAAATCCGGATGTGTAACACAAAATCGACCATATAAACCATCTGGACCGTTTGAACGCCACTTAGGTAGCTCACCAGTTTATTTAAGTAAAATCTCTCGGGGTTATGGTTCAATAACCAGATACTTGTCTTAAGAAACCATTACATTCCCAGCATTACAATCTTTATAAACAGAGACAAAGTTAAAGTAACGATTCATTTTACCTCATTTAACATATTCAATGTGTATTTTTTGTCTTTTCAATGTAGGGTCGGAACAAAAAGTTCTTCTCTTGGTCAAAAGTGGTGGCAATCAGAAGATAGAGGACATCTGGCGAGCTGCCGGAGGTATTCGTGATTTGTTTGGGAATGGAAGTAGTGAACATATCACCAGCCTCCTTCCTCTTAGAACATTCAGGAGTAAAGAGATTGAAGACCTGCAGAACGACCCTCCACAGAAGGTATGTACAATATCTACACACACGCAGACAGAAGGTTAGAACAATTGATAGCATGTGTACATGTATAGAATTAAGTAAACGACCCCCTCCCCCCACCCCTACACACACTGTAGGTTGGTGCAATGCATTATTTTACATATTATTCTGTTTAGAATGTAGTGAACGACCATCCACAGAAGGGTGGTACAATTTATATGATTTTGTTAAAGATTAAGTATACGAAAAACCCATCCTCGCAGGGGAATGAAAACGAACACACCTGTAACCCTAACCCTGTTTGATAGTTAGATGAAACTTACCCAACACAAACAAAATTAATTCTGCTGCACCAGATGCAATATTTTGGGTTTTTGTATTTCTCTCTATTTCTAGCTACATGTACCTTTTCTCCTAATGCATTGATTGGCAATACCTCACTTTCGACTTGTTGTTGAACGTACGCCCATGTGAGGAATGCAATGAGGTCTGTCCCCATTCTGGGAAACACAAAGGTCCTTATAGATAATAGTTGGTTATTCTGTATACAGTGTTTACTTTTTGTGACTTTCTGTATCTACATGCATAATGTTCTGATTTGTACTTCCATTTTCATATTTGTACTGATTACCATACGCTTGATATACATTGGTACGGGAAAGAGGCAAACTATATATTTACAATGTATACATTTATAGAAAAAGACAACAAATAAATAAGTAAAACTAGCATGGACACGTATTAATTGAGGTTCAATGTATAATCAATAGTTGAAAGTCGTCTGCATTTTGACATAAAAACACATGCACGATTTCGATATCAATTGCAAAATCAAAACTTTCTCATGACTTGTGTTGCTAACAGTAAAACAGTGTCGCTATATTCAGGTTGATTACAGATCGTACTTAATTATGTGCTGTATATATATTAACGTTTTACTAAATTGATATCAAAGTTTTCCTTTTTACACATACAATGTACGTGTTACACGTGTCGCAACGTTTCAAGACCGACAGGCCCGTTTGTCAAGCTATGATTGGGTGATCAACCCATTACTGCAGTGTGTATACGCTCCCTACCGATAGGCGAAACGTTCCGGGTGGAGTGACATAAAAACTGTATAATTTAGTCACATCATTGTACAAGTAAAAACCTACAAATCACTCAGTCATAACTTAACAAAGGAAACAAAGGGTCTTGAAACGTAGCGACACGTTTAATACGTACATTGTGTAGAAAGTGAAACTTTGATACGATATGTTTCAAAACTAAAGAATCTTACAGAAGAAAAGTTTTATTGAATTGATATAGCGTATTCCTTATAGTTGATAAAGAATTGCTATTTATTCTTTAAATGTTATTACATGTAAAGCATAATTGAATTTCATAAATTTTCAAGATATAATGAAATATTCTTTTTAAGTTAAAAGAACATTATCAAACAATCTTCATTAGTTCAGCACAACTTTACAAATTCGTCACAAGTCAATAGATTGTTCACATATTCTGAAGACTCTGTGTGAGAAGAGGTTCCATGGAATTTGGAAAGCCATCCGTTGTTTTTACATCTATACATTTAATTAAAACTAAACAGATGTAAGGAAAGATCATGCAACATTTCATTCGGAGTAGATGTACAAAATGCCAAATACTATTCACCTACGCACAGTAGGTCTAGGAAAATTCATTTTTAAGCACTGTTACGCACGAAAGGACAAATATTATAACTTAACCTAATTGCAATTCAGCCAGGATAGATCATTCAAGTGAACACATCACTCTTCTGTCTTTCATAGTTATTCATTTAACATAAGTCGATAGGTCTTTCTTCAGCAATCAAATTATTTGAACCGTAAGGAGAATATTCAGCAAAGACCCTATGCTAGTTGATAATGGCAAATACTTGAGTGGTCATTCATTTGAAACAAACCTGCTAGCGCTTTATCATTGCGTGTATAGATATAGCACCTATTATCATTGACTAACATGTTCAAGTTCATGAAAGTAGGATTTAGAGTTGGTAAGGAAAGATAAAATAATATGAAGGGTTGGAGGTTTAAATTATACATTTGGAATCATAATATAATCTATGTATACTACCTTTCGTTAACGATAAACATGTAGTTAGGCACACATGAAACGTATCGTCATCTCTTCCAACTTAGAGGTAAATCACCATTGCACTAATTCCAATCAGCATACCCATGTACAAAATAAATACTTAATGTTCAGACATAAATGATTATAAAAGCGGCTTCTCTGTTTGCAATAAAAGTAGAGGTTTTGTCTGTTAACTCTGTAAACTGATTAAGTTTGGGTAGTTCAACAACATACTGTTAATTTCTAAACAGCTACGGTTGTGTGTCTTATCCCCAGAGTACGGCTGTCATTACTGATTAGTAGGTGTAACTAATCACTTACATATTGTCATGCATAATACATTATCTGTGGATAACAGCATGTTAACGATAGACTGCACAAGCTACTAGTGGTAGTCATTTTACAGAATGGTATCTCTCCCTAGAGTGGTAGTCAGTATACAAAATGGTATCTCTCCCTAGAGTGGTAGTCAGTATTCAGAATGGTATCACTCACAAAAGTGGTAGTCAGTATACAGAATGGTATCTCTCCCTAGAGTGTTAGTTAGTATACAGAATGGTATCTCTCCCTAGAGTGGTAGTCACTATACAGAATGGTATCTCTTCCTAGAGTGGTAGTCAGTATATCGAATGGTATCTCTCCCTAGGGTGACAGACAGTATACAGAATGGTATCTCCCCCTAGAGTTACAGTCAGTATACAGAATGGTAGCTCTCCCTAGAGTGGTAGTTAGTATACAGAATGGTATCTCTCATTAGAGTGGTAGTCAGTATATCGAATGGTATCTCTCCCTAGGGTGACAGTCAGTATACAGATTGGTATCTCTCCCTAGAGTAGTAGTCAGTATACAGAATGATATCTCTCCCTAGAGTGGTAGGCAGGATACAGAATGGTATCTCTCATTAGAGTGGTAGTCAGTATATAGAATGGTATCTCTCCCTAGAGGGGTAGTCAGTATTCAGAATGGTATCACTCACATAAGTGGTAGTCAGTATACAGCATGGTATCTCTCCCTAGAGTAGTAGTCAGTATACAGAATGATATCTCTCCCTAGAGTGGTAGGCAGGATACAGAATGGTATCTCTCATTAGAGTGGTAGTCAGTATATAGAATGGTATCCCTCCCAAGAGGGACAGTCAGTATCCAGAATGGTATCTCTCCCTGGAGTGACAGTCAGTATACAGAATTGTATCTCTCCCTAGAGCGACAGACAGTATACAGAATGGTATCCCTCCCTAGAGTGACAGTCAGGATACAGAATGGTATCTCTCATTAGAGTGGTAGTCAGTATATCGAATGGTATCTCTCCCTAGAGGGACAGTCAGTAGACAGAATGGTATCTCTCCCCAGAGTGACAGTCAGTATACGGAATGGTATCTCTCCCTAGGGTGACAGTCAGTATACAGATTGGTATCTCTCCCTAGAGTAGTAGTCAGTATACAGAATGATATCTCTCCCTAGAGTGGTCGTCAGTATATAGAATGGTATCTCTCCCTAGAGTTGTAGTCAGTATACAAAATGGTATCTCTCCCTAGACTGGTAGTCAGTATTCAGAATGGTATCACTCACGAAAGTGGTAGTCAGTATACAGCATGGTATCTCTCCCTAGAGGGACAGTCAGTAGACAGAATGGTATCTCTCCCCAGAGTGACAGTCAGTATACATAATGGTATCTCTCCCTAGAGGGGTAGTCAGTATTCAGAATGGTATCACTCACAAGAGTGGTAGTCAGTATACAGAGTGGTATCTCTCCCTAGAGTTGTAGTCAGTATACAGAATGATATCTCTCCCTAGAGTGACGGTCAGTATACAGAATGGTATCGCTCCCTAGAGTGACAGTCAGGATACAGAATGGTATCTCTCGCTAGAGTGGTAGTCAGTATCCAAAATGGTATCTCTCCCTAGGGTGACAGTCAGTATACAGAATTGTATCTCTCCCGAGAGTGGTAGTCAGTATACATAATTGTATCTCTCCTTAGAGTGACAGTCAGTATACGGAATGGTATCTCTCCCTAGAGGGACAGTCAGTAGACAGAATGGTATCTCTCCCCAGAGTGACAGTCAGTATACGGAATGGTATCTCTCCCTAGAGGGGTAGTCATTATACAGAATGGTATCTCTCCCTGGAGTGGTAGTCAGTATACAAGATGGTATCTCTCCCTAGAGCGGGAGTCAGCATACAGAATGGTATATCTCCCTAGAGTGTTAGTCAGTATACGGAATGGTATATCTCCCTAGAGTGTTAGTCAGTATACGGAATGGTATCTCTCCCTAGATTGGTAGTCAGTATACAGAATGGAATCTCTCCCTAGAGTGGTAGTTAGTATACAGAATCGTATCTCTCCCTAGAGTGGAAGTCAGTATACAGAAAGGTATCTCTCCCTAGAGTGATAGTCAGTATACAGAATGGTCTCCCTCCCTAGAGTGACAGTCAGGATACAGAATGGTATCTCTCCCTGGAGTGACAGTCAGTATACAGAATTGTATCTCTCCCTAGAGTGATAGTCAGTATACAGAATGGTGTCTCTCCCTAGAGTGGTAGGCAGGATACAGAATGGTATCTCTCATTAGAGTGGTAGTCAGTATATCGAATGGTATCTCTCCCTAGATTGGTAGTCAGTATTCAGAATGGTATCACTCACAAGAGTGGTAGTCAGTATACAAGATGGTATCTCTCCCTAGAGGGACAGTCAGTAGACAGAATGGTATCTCTCCCGAGAGTGGTAGTCAGTATACAAGATGGTATCTCTCCCTAGAGTAGTAGTCAGTATACAGAAGGGTATCTCTCCCTAGAGTGGAAGTCAGTATACAGAAAGGTATCTCTCCCTAGAGTGGTATTCAGTATACAGAATGGTATCCCTCCCTAGAGTGGTAGTCACTATACAGAATGGTATCTCCCCCTAGAGTTACAGTCAGTATACAGAATGTTATCTCTCCCTACAGTAGTAGTCAGTATACAGAATGATATCTCTCCCTAGAGTGGTAGGCAGGATACAGAATGGTATCTCTCCCCAGAGTGACAGTCAGTATACGGAATGGTATCTCTCCCTAGAGGGGTAGTCAGTATTCAGAATGGTATCACTCACAAAAGTGGTAGTCAGTATACAGGATGGTATCTCTCCCTAGAGGGGTAGTCAGTATTCAGAATGGTATCACTCACAAGAGTGGTAGTCAGTATACAAGATGGTATCTCTCCCTAGAGCGGGAGTCAGCATACAGAATGGTATATCTCCCTAGAGGGGCAGTCAGTATACAGAATGGGATATCTCCCTAGAGTGGCAGTCAGTATACAGAATGGTGTCTCTCCCTAGAGTGGTAGGCAGGATACAGAATGGTATCTCTCATTAGAGTGGTAGTCAGTATATAGAATGGTATCCCTCCCAAGAGGGACAGTCAGTATCCAGAATGGTATCTCTCCCTGGAGTGGTAGTCAGTATACAAGATGGTATCTCTCCCTAGAGCGGTAGTCAGTATACAGAATAGTATCTCTCCCTAGAGTGGCAGTTAGTATACAGAATGGTACCTCTCCCTAGAGTGTTAGTTAGTATACAGAAGGGTATCTCTCCCTAGAGTGGTAGCCAGTATACAGAATGGTATCTCTCCCTAGAGTGGTAGTCATTATACAGAATGGTATCTCTCCTTAGAGTGGTAGTCAGTATACAGAATGGTATCTCTCCCTAGAGTGGCAGTCAGTATACAGAATGGTATCTCTCATTAGAGTGGTAGTCAGTATACAGAAATCGAACGCGCCTGAAAGCAAGATGGTGAAAAAAGAAAACTAAACAACATACAAGCGGGACTTTAAGCTAAACCTATTGCTATATGACTGGGAACATGTGTGCATATTCCACACCAAAACGATAAACATTCCATATAAACTGGGTAAAATGAGTAATTCAAAGCCCAGAAGAGAAAGCCATCCACCGATGGCTAACCACGTGGTCGACGTTAAAATTGACCCAGAACAACTTTCTTTCGATACCAACTCTGACAGTATCCTTTTCTGGAGGAGACTACTCCTTATAAGATACTATAATATTCTAGGTGCTTTTGACAATTTGGATGTTAACTGGAGTGATTACGGTGTGAACCTTCAAGTCCTAACCATTCGTGACGAGAATAGGGCATTCAACCCAGTCATCAATCCCAACCTTTTTAAATCAATAACTCAAATCAAGTGCGGGAATAAAAAGCTGCTAACAATATCACTATATTACACTGGGAACACATGTATGGTACAGAGTAATGTGACACAGAAATGGTTAAAAACGGAATTCGAATGTCTAAACTCTGCTGTTGAAGACATTGAACAGTGTTGGAAGGGAGATAACTCTTACGACATTGACGGGTACATTAATATAATTTCTTTCGTTTGAGTAAGCGGAATTAGAACGAAATTATTTTCTCCGACCGGAGAGTGTGCCACTAGGTGGCGCCGTTTGGTGTCGGCGATGCACGTGCATTTTGGCGTACGTGTCATTCAGGCGACCACCTTCGACAGGTAGACACGTATTGAGTTTTTGGTACACTTTACTTTTTCCATGGCGGATACGGCTGAAGGTTTAGACGAAACACAAAGGAATGGCGAAATAAGTTTGACTGATATATGGAACGCTGTGAAAGCCCAGGGGAACAACCTTTGCGCCATTAATACAAGTTTGCGCCAGGAGATAAGTCAGCTCAAGGCCGAGGTAAAGGGTTCGGCCGCCAACGTGGCCACACAAGTTAAAAAACTGAAAGTGGAAAATTCGTATAAATGGAAGTTTGAAGGGAACAAGGTACAACATGGTTTCAATTCTGAGTTGGCTGAGGAAGTTGGACAAATAAGTTGGGCCTTAGAAAACGCCAAACAGGACTACGCCCAGGAATTGTTGAACAGTATCCAAGATAAACTTTCAAAACGAAATAAACATATCAAGATTGCAGATTCTAGCGATGGAGGTTGGGAGACGGTCCGACAGTACGAGAACAATCCTATTGCCAGTGATTCGGACGATGAAGGGAAGATCAACAGGGCCGAAAACCGTGCGATTAAAAAGAAAAAAGGAAAACAGCAGGCGAGGAAATCCGCGGGCTATAACAAGTCTAGTGGTGCTGTGGGCCATATGCGTGGTACTATTTCCAATTATCAGCAGCCCTTTCGTGGACCCCAAGGCCCAGAGCCTTGGTTCAGTGGTTTTCCCGTGTTCCAGTCAGGCCCTACCGGCACAGGTGGCACACACGTGCACGCGTACGCGCAGCGACAAGGTCGGTCAGGAGCATGTCACAGCTGTGGATCTTTCCAACATTGGAGGAGCGAGTGTCCCAACCAAGGAAAAGTGCTCCCGACAGTCGGAAAAGAATGACTTGATAAAAGATGAGTATTTACTTACTGACGATTACTTTGAATATGAACAAGGTCAAGCTAAGATAAGGGTGAAAGGTCGGTTGAGAGATCGGTTAGCTTTCTGGGAGAGTATTGGATGTAGCGAGTTTATTCTGGATACGATCAGGGTTGGGTATAAAATACCATTTTATTCGACTCCTACTTCTGTAGTTTTGCGTAATAATCGCTCAGCTATGGCGCATGCAAGTTTTGTTGAGGAAGCTATTTCTGACTTGATATTGAGGGAGCTCGTCGTTGTCTGTAAAGAAAAACCGTACGTAGTCAATCCTTTAACGGTGTCTGTTCAAAGTGATGGGAAGAAACGTCTTATTCTAGATTTAAGACATGTCAACTGTCATTTATGGAAAACCAGTGTGAAATTTGAGGATATTAGGATAGCTATGCAGTTTGTTAAGAAAGGGAGTTTTTGTTTTAAGTTTGATATTCATTCTGCATACCATCACATCGATATTTTGGATTCTCATACAGATTTTTTGGGGTTTTCTTGGCGGTTTGGCGACACAGTGAGGTTTTTTAAGTTTAAAGTGCTAC
Organism: Mizuhopecten yessoensis; assembly: GCF_002113885.1. NCBI lineage: Eukaryota > Metazoa > Mollusca > Bivalvia > Pectinida > Pectinidae > Mizuhopecten > Mizuhopecten yessoensis. The sequence goes on along the minus strand of NW_018404851.1, from coordinate 215,163 downwards.
CATTTGGACTTAGCTCAGCTTGTTATATTTTTACCAAATTAACCAGACCATTAATTAAGAAATGGAGATCCGAGGGTAAGAAAATACTTATGTATTTAGATGATGGGTTAGGCACTCATGAAGATGAATCTGCATGCACTTTGATATCCAGTCAGGTCAAAAGGGATTTGATTTTGAGTGGGTTCGTTCCGAAACCAGAGAAGTCAACTTGGTTACCTGTAAGACAGTTAGTTTTTCTTGGTAATTATATTGATACTGTCCTAGGTATTTTGAAAGTTCCAGATGTAAGATTGATGAAGTTGCATTCTAGCATTTCCGGTGTCATTTCGGATATAGCAGAGACAGGTGTTGTGAAGGTTAAAAAGGTGTCTTCTGTTGTTGGACAGATAATATCCATGTCATATATCTTGGGAAATGTGGTCTACATTATGACTAAAAATTTGACCATCGATATAGCTATGTCACCCTCGTGGAATAGTAATATAGCGCTGTCAAGTCAAAGTGTTGAACAGCTTAATTTTTGGATCAGATTTGTAAATCAGATCAACGAGAAAAAGTTCAGTGATGATCATTCCTGTCAGTCTATTGTATTTAGTGATGCTAGCCATACGGGATACGGAGGGTATGTTGTGGATACCCCATTGGGCACATCACACGGTATGTGGTCAGAGAGTGAGATCTGTAAGAGTTCTACATGGCGAGAACTGTCCACTGTTGACAGGGTGTTGTCGTCAATGTTACATGTGTTCCGCGGCAGGCGGGTCAAGTGGTACACGGACAACCAGAATGTTGTATCTATTGTAGACAAGGGTAGTATGAAGGCCGATTTGCAGAGCATTGCTTTGTCCATATTTGGTACTTGTTTAGAAAACGGAATATCATTGGATATTGAGTGGGTGCCAAGGAATGAAAATGAAAAAGCCGACTACATAAGTCGCATTGTCGATTATGACGACTGGGGTGTTTCCAGAAATATTTTCGAGTACTTAGATTCCTTTGGGGGCCCCACGAGATAGACTGGTTCGCGAGCGACAACAATAACAAGTTACCTGTGTATTTTTCCAGGTATTGGAATGTGGGGTCGTCCGGTATGGACGCGTTTACAGCCGATTGGCGAGGTGTAAACGGGTGGTATGTTCCACCAGTATGCAAAGTGCATTGTGTCCTGAGTTATATGCAGCAGTGTGGTGCATATGGGACCATGGTTGTACCTCTGTGGAGGTCGGCAAGTTATTGGCCATTTTTATGTCCCAGTGGTGACGGGTTTATACCAGAGGTGATGGAATGTTTATACTTACCCACTAACAAAGAAGCATACTCTCAGGGTAGAGGGAATAAATCTGTATTTGGGAGGATTGATCTCCCTTTTAAGATGATTGCTTTACGTTTAAATATAGGTAGGAGATATATATATATATTTATTGGTTTTCCTCTGTTCGATTATTTTACCGAGAATTTGCCTATTTTGGCAAATACTATTTGTTCTTGGAATATGGATAATTATCCATGGTCTTAAGGTATTCCGTTATGGGCTCGCACCTTAGGACGAGATGAGAGTTGATGTACATGTACGTGTGGTGGTATTATAGATATTACATGTATGTATGGTGATGGTGTAATAAACTCAGAACGGGGGTCGGTCGCCCCGGTTGCAATTTAGTTATGCGTTTGTGTTATTTGTCACAATAGGAGATTGTTGGAGAAGTGGTATTGAGCTGCCTATTATCACGGATGCTCGCAGTCTCGAACGTGATGAGTATGTCGACAGTGAAAGAGTAGTTTGCACGAGGAAGAAAGTGGTGATATTAATGAGACACATTTGAAACATGTACTTGAGGTCAGACAATTGAAACAGCCTCCCCCACCAGTTCAGGCAGTTGAGCGTTGCCAGAATGAGACATTCACACAGACTATCAGTGAAACTTCAGTGAGCCAAGGTGTTGATGGGGAGTTATTAAAGCGCGTGCATCATTTAGAAAGTGAAATTATACAACAAAACATAAGTCTGCGTGAAGATGTTCAACACATATCTAAGGCACTGAGTGATATGGCCAGACATGTAGGTGAATTGACGCTAAAGTTAAGTGTTCCGAACAGACAACAGGAGGTTCCAAAAATGACAAGAGAAGTGGGTGTGAACACCGGTACTACACAAAAAGTTACAAGAGAAGTGGGTGTTGATACAGATATTGGAAAAATATCAACATCTAGCAATGATGATCACCCAAAAAACATTTCCCAACACACCATGGAGGACAAGGAATCCAGGCCTAGGTTGCCACACAACCAGGAGGAAAACAGGCCTGAACCAGAGTCAAAGTCACCTCATGTGGAGTCCAGGGACTCCAGGGATATCCACACCGATACTGTATGGGTCATAGGGACGTCGATCATAAGCAGACTGGACAAGGAGAACATGTCTAACCGGTACAATGCAAAACGGATCAGGATCACCACACTCCATGACAAAACCATAATTCATAAAATCTGGTAAAATGAATGCAGACACCATACTATTCCAAGTTGGCTCCAACGACCTGCAGGAAAAAATGACAGAAACAGTTACTGAGGAGTTAGAGCAGCTCATCCATATTACACGCAAGGAACTTGGAACGGACACTAACATCATTCTTAGTGGTGTCCTTCCTCGGTACAATCAAAATCAAAATTTTGATGATATATACAAATTCATGCAGAAACGCAGGGACCTTAACTGTGAAATAGTGTGTGGAGAAAATTTTGATATCATTAGGGGTGTTAAACAAGGCGATAGTTTAAGTCCTACGCTGTTTAATATGTACATAAACGACTTGTCAAATATACTAAGTAACAATCCGCTAAAATTGGGAGATATCAATGTCGGTAGCTTATCCTTTGCAGATGATTTAGTGATTTTATCAGAATCCCCTGAGGGTCTTCAGAAATCTCTAAATGACCTTGAAAAGTATTGCACTAAATGGCAGCTCTCAATTAATACTTATAAAACTAAAGCAATGATTTTTCAATCTAGACGCGTTGTCCAAACAACTAGCAAGAAAGTAAAACCGTTTTTATTTAATAAAAAGGAAATTGAACAAGTTGTCGAATAAAAATACTTAAATACGCTTTGTAACAACGGTAAATTCACGTTAGCAGTTAAAAACTTTGTGCAAAAAGTAAAAAACTTCTATTTGCAATTAGGCAATATCTAAATAAAATAGCTGATATGCCAATTTGGCTATGGAAGAAGTTATATATTTCCTTAATAAGACCAATATTAACATACAACTCTGAAATATGGTATGCAGACCATTATCAAAAGATTGTAAATGCAAGCTAAAGAGCAGATTTAAACCATACATCTTTAGACATATTTTCTCTTCTTGATAAAACACCTATTGAACAAATCAACCTCAAATTCTGCAAAATGGCATTGGGAGTTGGAAAATACGCTGTTTATGTTGCATCGAGGTCAGAACTTGGTCAGTATACCATGGACTGTTTTGTGAATACTCAAGCATTGTGTTATTTGGCAAGGATTACACAAAACGATATAAATGTACTTGTAAAGGCGTCGTTAAAAGTAAATAAACACCTCCACGAAAATGGGATATATACATGGTTTACATATGTTTCCCAAATAGAAAAGAATAATAATATTAACTATGACTTTCATCACGACCCATTCTTTGCAAAAAAAAAAAGAAAAAGAAAATGAAACTATTGTTTAAAAAGTCGATACATGCTAAATTTGAATCTTACTTTTTTGAAAAAATGCATAGTTGGGACGAAAATAGTAAGTTACTTCTATACAGTAAAATTAAAAAAAAAGTATGCAGAGGAACACTACCTATCGTTACCTAACTTTGAATATAGAAAATTGATGGCAAAGCTGAGACTAAGCAACCACAATTTAGAAATTGAGGCTGGTAGATCTAAAAAGATTTCTCGACAATCCCGACTATGTAAATTCTGCAATACTGTAGAAGATGAAGTACATTTTATATTTAAATGCAAAATAAATATAAATATCAGGACTACGTTTCTCCAAAAAATTAAAATTAACCCATCATTGACTGATCTAAAAAAATAAATATTATTATTGTCATCTAATGACCCACAGCTTTTGAAGGAAATATGCCTCTTTATTAAAAAGTCGTTGAACTGAGGAAGGCAGGCTTGCAGAATGCATAAGTATGTAGTTTTTGCTGTCCATTACATAGTATCAATGTTTGTTTGATGTTTGCAGCTCGATCCTTATAAATTGGATGTAAAATGCAATAAAGTTGATTGATTGATATCTAACCTGAATAATATGCTAAATCAGCGAAGGTAGGATTACGATATGTACATTCACCACAGTATTAAGTCTTAAATAAATAATGATAACGGTATATTTAGCTGTGGAAACCTAAAAACATAACTATTTAGCATTTATTGATGATAAAGTCGATTCTAAAACACAAATTGTGAAAAACTGATTTCCCAAGCGGCAATATAAACCGATAAACTCCAAAACTTGACTGCTATTCCGTCAGATTTCGTTGTTGACGATAGAATACTTTGTTTTCTCCCTTGATGCAGCATGGGTCAAATAAAGAGAGACCCTGTATAAATACTCAATAGTGTATGGTGGTTTGAACGTGCAAACAATTCATCTCGTAATCCACTTTCCTCGACCTAAGGGTGACAACGGGCGGCGGCCACCGTCATGTTCTCGCTCCCTCGCTGTCGAGTTCCGGACCTCGGCATTGTATTGTCGTATTGTCGCGTAAGGAAGTTGAGTTAAAGCAATGAATACAGTTAAATGTTCCCTTGGATGAGCGTCATCGATCGGTCAAAATCTAAGGTTCCTGTTCTCAAAAAAAGAATTCAAGAATACTCATATCCCGAAACATTTCGAATGTCAGCTTCCACCGGCAAAGTGTCAAATCAAATGCCATTTTGCATTTTTTTTGCCCAAAAAGTGCACCCTTCCTTGTAAAGTTAATAAAGGGTAAGTTATACAAGCGCTAACCAGTGGACAGCACTTAATATAGTAGTCAGATATTTGTGCAGAAATTATGATGTTGGTGACAGTGTAACAAAGCTTGTTTGTACAGGGCCTAGTAGAAGGTTAGTGTATAGTTCGTATATCTCCACTTAGTTGAGGGGGTTATATAGTAATTGATTTGTCAAGATTTTACCGAAAGGCATGGGTAGGTTTTGATTCCCGAACAGGTATTTGGTTATCTGCCTTACCACCTATTTTTTCATCATTTCCTTTTACATAAAGTCCCAAACAGTGTTTCAGATTGTAGTCAACGTTTCTCTATCATATTTGTCAATACATATTTATTACTGTATGGTCCTATACGACCATTTCGCTTCTTCGTTTCTTGTATTTTCGTCTTTTAGGTTTTTATACTCTCAGTAAGTATTGCTCTCTATTTATGCGCCTTTCATTTTTGCAGAGAGGAACTTTCAGTGGATTGAAGTCCAAACTATACTTTTTTATGAACTGTTTGCTTCATTTGTGTATATATTATTTTGTATTGACTGTTTCCTTAATTTGTATATATTTCATTTGACACAAATTATTCGCTTTATTTCCATACCTGTAATTTTATTAACACTGTTCCTGATACTATTGCACGATTTATTTACTTTTCAGATATATTTTCAAGCTCTTGATTCACAAGGAAATGTGATTTGGGAAACAGGCTTCCTTACAAGTAATAGCCTCTTCATGGAGTTGTTTACCTTATTAGAAGCTGATGCAATTGATGGACAATTGAGCTATTTTCCGCCTGGAGATGTCGGCGTTTATTGGAGGTAGGGTTGTTCAATATAATATTAATTTATAAACATTCTAGTGACTCATTTTTCCTTCGCTATACTATGTATCTATGTATATAACAGTCTGAATAAATCAAAGGAGAAATCAAAAGAAGGTTAAGCATAACAAAACCCTATTTCGAACTCATTATCGACGAAAAAAGGGGCAACATTTGAACAAACGAAGATTTACACGGATACCTTAGAACAAGAGGAATATGACAGACACGCAAGTTGAGCGGGAATAGTCAATGTTGTCTGCTTCATCGACAAAACCGACATATAAATCAAGGTCGAATACACAAAGATATTGTGTCGTTAAAGTGAGAACCGCGGGTTTGAACAGGAGAAATCACAAGGGATACTTATACGTATTATAAAACACTTATTTTGCATCTATCTTGAATTTCTTTTAATGTTCCATTAACTGAACAGATTGTTCAATGTCAATTCTAAGTGTTATAAACTTATTTAAGGATGTACACCTCTGAGAAGTCAAAAAATTCCTGTATTAAACTTTTTTTCTTATATTGATTTTTGGGAAAAGGAGATAATGGCATAGTAGAAAATGCAAAAAAAACTATATGTCGGTGAGTTCGTTTTTGTGCTATGATCGGTCAAAGATACCAATTTAACACAATATGTGATTTTAGGTGAATTTTCGTGTTTTGACCATTGGCAGAACAAATTCATACAATTTCTTCCAAGTGTGTTATCAGATATGTATGAATGTTTGTAGAATTGATAAAAATATTATTTTCTTTGAAACTATGGAAGTAAAATGTCTTAAACTTATTCATTTTACTCAAAAATGCGATTTTAGTTACCCCNAAAAAAAAAAATCAATAATATATAACTTTCCACTTTTTTGCATATTATTTTGATCATATTGAACATTATAAAGTTGTACAGCAAAATTAAACCTGCTACAATTAAAAATGGTGACACAATGACAATTTAAGTGATCAATCTAGTGTCAAAAAAGGTGAATTTTGGCCCTTTGTGAAGCGCAAGAAATTCACATAAATCCACTTTTTCAAAATGGCCGCCAAATTGGTCATTTTTTAAAAATTCTTGTAAAAAATGTTCTACACACAACAGACATCTAGTTTTTTTACATGATTTTTAGATGTGTGTTTGCTATTATACTTATCATAATTTGTTAAATATTACAAAAACCCGTTACACCAGATCAAAACGAGACTTGAACGTGACTGAAACCTCAGATGAGTACATCCTTAAGATAAGTAATAAAAAATATGCTATATATTTATGATAGCGCTTGTATTTAAAAAAAATCGCATAAAATTAATTATCAGATACTTTTTATAACATATACAATTCCTTATAGCTTTTATGATATCAATTACATATTTTATATAAGATTTGTTTATGATATATAATTTTATGAAACACATAATGTCTAGATTTTTCCTTGAATAGATTTTAATTTAGCCAGCTATATATATATACAAATATAGAAAAAATAAGATTAACGACCGACTAAAAAACTAGCTGCTTTCACACTTCACAGGGCTCTTCAGGTTTATTCAAAAGAACAACTTTGTGACGTCACAATTACATGTCATCACACTACAATAGTAACGTGACGTCACATGGACAGTTATGATAATAAATGTGTCCTTCACATGTACATTTAATCCTTTTATATANAAAAGAACAACTTTGTGACGTCACAATTACATGTCATCACACTACAATAGTAACGTGACGTCACATGGACANCACTCATAGTTCATGGTTACTCTTGGCATTGGTGATGCTTCGTGTCTGCATTAGGCAATTTTTTTTTCAGCAGTTCAGAACACCAGATGGCCATACATCCCCTGAATGACTCAACATCTACATATTTTTCAATTTGGGGTAATCCAAACTCTGCAACCTATCCACTGTTTCTCTTTCCGAGGCGAAAAAACTTACCTCAACGGTTACAAAAAGGTACATGTATCTACGAATGTGAATGATAGAACTGTTACGTCACCACCTAAATGTTGTGATCATATACAATAATTACAAATACAAAAATCACTAATTTTTTAAATGAATAGAAATTCTAACAAATCGTGATACCTAATTATAATTATGTTTATGATATTCTATTTTTGAAACTTTAAAATGTACGATTATTGTAAGAAACAGATTGTAAGCTGCTGTGTGCTGTTTGTACATATCTTAAATGTCCTTCTCTTCTACAACATATCTAGAAGTACTATGGAAACAACATAAACAAATACTGTAGAATTTCTCAGTCATTTATTGTACATTTTATGCAAGTCATGGAACTTTACTTAGTAATAACTATATAATCTACAAATATACTAACCCGGCTACACAAATATGCAAGATTCACAATATCCAACATTCTTGCGAGTGTCTACAGTGACAATATATATCGCACAATATCGCTTCAGTTTAGTCAGCAAATAACATCACGGCTAAATAACTACATAACCTACACAGCAAATAACGATACCAAACAATAACTATGTGGTCTATAAAAAATATATCACAGGTAAAGGTCTATATAACCTACACAGGAAGTAAAAATACCAAACAATACCTATTCATTTAAGCCTTTTCTCTCACATACAAGTCATTTCTCTACATTTAAGTAATTGAATAATTGCAAGTAATTGAATATATTCAAGTCATATCTCTACATTTATGTCAGTTATCTATGTTTTTTAGTCAGTAATTTATCTGTTTTTAAGTAATTTCTCTACATTTTTTTTTTTAATTTCCTGTATATCTTACCATAATTATTTATTGAAGCTATTTCTCTATTTCTAAAAAAAAATAGGCCATACCTCTGTATTTATGTTTTTCTTTGTTTATCTTATTTCATCTTTTTATGTTATTTTGATTTATTCGTGTTACCTTTTTGAATAATGCTATTTATTTTTATTTATTGAACTACTACTCTTTTACATACAGGTATTTGTCAATGTCCCTAACGGTGGTACAGAGAAACACAGACACCTTTTCGTTGTATTTCTGTGGTATTTTAGGCCCGCCTGATTTATCCAAGTTTTTGTATTTCAAGATTCAAATATTTCAAAGTGTTTATAAAGTATTATATATATCGGATATACAAATAATACAACACGAGCTTAAAACATAAAGCCCAAATATAAGGTTTAACTTCATGATATAACCTGGTAGCTATTCCTAGATTCAACAATTCTAAGACACCATTTCTTACCATATCTACAGGACTCACACTGTTTGAATATGAAACATACACTCTGTAAGATCAATACTTTGTATCACGTGTATATTAACTTTATCCTTTGTTCTGATTTCATTGTTACACTATGTATATTATTTGTCTCTATTTCTATGAAATATGTTGTACAATGTAACTTTCATTTAGTGAAGATAAACATCCTAATAATATCTGAATGGCTAATACAGTTTTCATCAGGGAACCTTACGACATTGTACATGCAATATGCATTTATAAACCGTTAAATACAACTAAGTATATAAAATAAAAATACCGTATCCTACTCTTTGACATTTTAGGCGTGCCTGGGGAATATGTGTATCATGGATGCTATCTAACGCGACAAGTGGACATGACCACTGCCATCACTAACTCGGCCACCATGAACGTGGACCTATGCGCGGTCGCGTGTACTCCTACTGCGAAACTCTACCTGGGTATAGAGGTGACATGCATGTTTTTAGAAAATACGATGAACAAAGAAAATTCAATAAAACTAGAATTGGATGAATTTGAAACTAGTATTACTGAAACTTTTAACTAAAATAAGTTCCTTTAAAAATATGTTTACGTATTGGCGCTGCTTCCTATGTATTGGTTACGAATGAGATTGAAGTTAGCTGTGGTTATTTTTGATATAAACACCATTCATTTTGCTCTGTATTAGTATAACAGGAATTGCTACTGTGGTGACTTCTCGACGGCGTTCTCACCTTCCGACATGGGTACCGCTTACTGTGACACCTATACCTGTACTGGAACAGGCGATCCGTGCGGAGGACCACTGGGTTACCTCGCCGTATACTTTGCAGCAACATCGTGTAATGTATTTGCTTTGTCGAAAATAAGAGCTTTAATCTAATTAAAAACTGGTGAATTTATTGATAATTAAAATAAGTTGTAGTCTGAAAAGATGGGGACAACCTCTGATGAAACAGATTTTTAAGTTCGTACTGATAATGATTTCCCCTTGGGTGACTTATATCTGGTCATACATTTATCTCAGGATAAAGGGCAACTAATTTCACCATGGTAGTTGACATTTGTTAGGAAAGATTGTCGCTGATTTGTGTATTACATAGACGCTGAACTTCAGATGAACTGATAAACAAAAGGTCAAATGTCACGTAGTTTTTCATGCATATTACTGGACTGCCTGGAACTGTTGAATCAAGCTGTAGTGTTCCTTGTTCCACTGTCGTCTTGACAACTATATGTATTATAAGAGTCCGATGTATTATAAGGAATAGCAGCGATTGGACTAGAGTTTACTTCAAGTTGATGAATTGTTGAGGACACGGAATAAGTTTAGAAGAATGTACATATGTATATCTAAAAGCAAAGGTCTATTAAAAAAGAAATAAAAATGGATTATCACACTATATTTTCAGGGTTTGTCGTTCAAACAATTTTCTCATCGCGAGCACGTGGATAAAATCGACAGACCACCGTAGGTGGACTCGAGATTTTATCTACGTGCAAGCGAGGAGAAAATTGTTTGAACCACAAAAACTGAAAATACTGCATGATAAACTATTTATCATCTATATACTACTGCCTTGTATAAGATAGGTGAAAGCGCTAGCCGATTATACTAGTCTTCGTGTTTTGTTTTATTTATATTTTTACCGTCACATGGACATTTAAAAATTATTTGTCGCTACTATCTTATATATTCTCCATTTAAAAAAATACCTCAACTAAATACTGTGTTTACGAAATGACTTCAAAGCTCAATGGTCAACGATTGCCTGTGACAAACGTAAACAAATAGAAGTTTTGCGCGGAGGAATACAATGAACCTTAGAACTACCTAGAATAAATATATTTCAAACAATACTATCGTCATTGGCTTTTTCATGTGCTCATTTATACTTGAAATGGTGTTGTTATCCTACAATATTTTTCTGCAACTTTTTACTGTTACGTTTATGACGGCCTATTTTCTTACGCGGATCACTTTTGTGTGGACACTACTTCCGGTTTCGTACGTCATCTGGCGTGAGCAGACGTTCTTCTTTGAGAAAACACGTTTCCAAGTGCTGGGGAATGGGAAATCCGTTCTTAGATTCCTCTCAAGTTGTTCTTAAGTTGTTCTTAACTTCCTCTCATACTGACAACCAATGATAATGAATTTATCATGCTACCGGTAGGTGGTATAAAGTAGTACATTGTATATAGATGATAATATAGGTATTCTATCTTCCATTGATATGCATATTCGATTGACGATGTCCTTAGTAATCCACTAAGCATGTTTGATAACACACTTGCTACAAAAAAACGCAAAATCATCAAAGACAATATCAGCATCTTTGTGTTTGTCTTGGACTGTTGACATCATTCTTTCTTGTTACAATAACTTGGCGAGAGTGCATACATTACATATTGACAGTGTGTCTGACGGTGTTCTGCAGCTACATAACAGCATGGATATAATTATGTATAAAATATCATCTTATTTGACTCTAGCTGCTACATGTATAATAATCCTGTAATACAAATGCATATATTCTGTATCTTGAATATATGTTTATTCATTATTTATGTTTCGTCAAATAAAGCCTCTAACAACTGTTATTTTGCAGTGCCAATACCTGCTATAGAACCGGCTGTACCACAAACATCTTTGTTCATAAACATCGCTTACAGATATTTCCCAGACATTCCGGTAAGGAAGAATTAAACATTGTATATTGCTTAGATAAAATCATTGTAGATCACGGGGTAAAAGCGTGTTAACGTGTTATTAATAAAGTGGTAGAAGATTTTGTCATGACAGTGTTACAAGGTGTCATGACGTGACACGTTTTGTCATGGCAGTGGTACGTGATGTCAGACCGTGTTACAAGTGTGTTTTGTCATGGCAGTGTGGCACATTGTAAGTACTGACAAGTTTTGTCATGGCAGTGTAACATAGTGTCAGGTAGTGACATGTTTGGTCATGGCAGTGTAACATGGTGTTAGGTAGTGGCACGTGTTTTCATGGCAGTGGTACGTAATGTCAGGTAGTTACTCATTTTGTCATGGCAGTGTGCCATAGTGTCAGGTAGTGACACGTGTTTTCATGGCAGTGGTACATGATGTCAGGAAGTGACACGTTTTGTTGGAAGTACAAGTACCATTTCGAAAGACTTTGGTATGGATCGGTCTAGGGACAAAGCCTGCTTGCTTCCTCGCTAGACCAAACAGTCAATTCTTTGGTGTAAGGTGATTTTTGTCAAGAATGGTTAACCAGTTGCTTAGAGTTAGAGAACATCTATACAGAAGTTATATTCGCCTCTATGGCCTTAATTCATGTAAGAGAACAGCAAAAAAAAAATCCGTTATTCTGCAGGGCTTCTACACTAATTAACCCTTACAATATGCAGTGAGTAACAGCACATATATTTGCTCGATTTCAAGTTTGCAGGAGATACAGTGGTACGTGATGTCAGTCAGTGATACTTATTAGTCAGTTGTACTTGATGTCAGGCAGTGCTACCTGATGTCAGGCAGTGGTACATGTACGTGATGGAAGTCAGTTGTACCTGATGTCAGGCAGTGATACATGTACGTGATGGAAGTCAGTTGTACCTGATGTCAGGAAGTGATACACGGTGTCAGGCAGTGATCGTTTTTGCTTTGTCAGTTGCACCTGTTGTCAGGCAGTGGAACGATATGCCAGGTAGTGATACGTGTTGTCAAGGCAGTGATGTGTGTTGTCAAGGTGGATGTATGTGTTGTCAAGGCAATGGTACGTGTTGTTATGGCAGTGATATGTTTTGTCAAGACACTGGTATGAGCTGTTAAGGTAGTGGTTGTGTTGTCATTGAGAGGCACGTGCTATAGTCTCATGCGTCACGTGGTTTCATTGGAGTTGTATACGTGAAGTCATGAAAGTAGTATGCGATTTCAAGGACTAGTTTAGGATGTTAATATAAGTATACGCAAAGCGGTGTTGTAGGGGAGATAACTCGGTAATGAGGCCAGGATTATAATTATGCCAGTCTTTGTCTAGTTTTCTATCACAGGGCAACAAATCAACCGTAGCCCCCGCCTATCGTACTAAGTCCACCGCCTATCGTACTAAGTCCCCCGCCTATCGTACTAAGTCCCCCGCCTATCGTACTAAGTCCCCCGCCTATCGTACTAAGTCTTTCTAGGTATCAAGACTGCATAGGATGAAGTGCTCTTCGTTCATAACAGAGTTACATGAAACGAACCACTGATTTTCACCCTCAACTTTTGGTAGAAAATGTACATGAATAAATATGTCAGGCATCGTATCACATATCGCCATATACTATTTCTGAATGTGATTATTCTTGGCAGAAATGTTCTTTCATTAAGGTGTATGATAGCAGATACACTCTCCATATAATGCTTGCTTTATATCCATGATGGTATTGTGCACTATCATATACACAGATACACAGATTCCCTTCTGACAGTAGGACTTACAAAACCCTCTACTGTCAGCTTAATACGGTTTGAGCAAATAAAGGCATGGAAATACAGTGTATTATCTAAGTTGTTATATGAATAACATTTATCATTAATAGTTGAGGTCAAAAGTAAATACATGTTTCCTAATTAGAGCTATTACATGTGTTCACAACATAAATTTGAAAATTAATTATCAGAGAGTATGTTCAGTTCATTTTTTTACTATATATTTAGAATTACGGTTCTTGAATAATTTTTATACCACCGTTTTTTTTTTTGGAGCAACTAAATCAGCCAATCTGCAAGTGCTTCCTATGTTTAAACAGAAGTTCATATCTAAGATCTGATTCAGTTATTATTATATATTATAGTAATGTACCGCTGATTAACTCGACGAGGAGCTGAATCATAGCAGATTTTGGTGAATGAAATCTAAACGTTATCAACTTTTTAGTTTAAAGGTATTGGGTACATGCATGTATATCTTAATACATTATATGTATTCACCGGGTTTGCTTGTTAACAGGATTATCAAATTCAGAAATGGTGACGCTCTTATACATGTTTGCCATAAAACTCGCCATAAAAAGCATTTTACCTCTGTAAGATACATGTACGTATCTATGACTTTAGACTTCAGATGACCATTACTATTATCCATATGTTGTAAAGCGCCTTAGAGTAATTTTACAAATTATATAGGGCGCTATATACATGCTGTATATTATTATTATTATTATTATTATAGATGTCACCTTCGTTGAGCTTCAAATATCTTAAAGTTTGTAGCTCAAATGGTTCAAACATAACACATTGTGTTTTTTTTATAATTTGAGATATGGATGAAGAGAGAGAATCCATATTTATAAAAGTAAAACGTGTTATCGAAAGCGGTTAGTACAAATTGTCAATACGTAGTTATAAGGCACAATAAAAGATTGTGTAAGCCTCGTTAGTGAAATAAACAGTAACGCACTTTTGTGAGTGAGATATGATGAAATAACGACTCTCGACCAGCAGCTCCCGGTGGCCTGACTCTGTCGCTGAGTGTCTCTGTTGTTGGATTCCATTCTGACCCATGCAGGAGCAATTTGCTGTGTATCGTTATGTTGTTGTAAACATCAGGTCTGTTTGTGTATTCAATCTAGATATATCAGTTTATCTTTTCATTAGTGTATGGAATACTTCGTTCACTTCTAGGTGGACATAAAACAATATGCATCGTTACCAGTTTACATAAATACTATCAACCTGACAACTTATGAAGTGACTGGCTTATTCCAAGTGCACTACAGTCAAGTCCATCCCTGTAACATCACTGAGAAGAAAACCGTGATGGACAGTTCACAGAAGACTGTGAAGGTAAGACATGATTTTACAGATACAATATGTACCAGCCGACATATTCCGAAGGGTCGTGAAGATCAACGTTCGATTAGTTACTACAACTCATCGGTGGATTCATCTTTTTAAAAAATAAGAACAAGAGGCCTTTAGTTACGATTCTCACAGAGAGACAAAAAACTAATTTAAGGGTAATATAAGATGTAGTTAAATCATACCATCTACGTTGATGTAACGAATCTTCCGTTTGCACATTTTATTATAACAATGTAAATTTGTTAAAATAAAAATAATATAAAGATTTATCAAAGGTTTTTATATAGATTCATAATTCATAAGTCAAATAGATTTTCAATATCGATGATTTCCCCACATAAAACATTATGCTTGTATCATGGATTTTTGTTGAGATGAATATACTGTTATATGAACATAAGAAACAGCTATCAACCGAAGCAAAGTGGAGGTCGATATAATGTTTCACGTTCGACCATATATTTTGGTGTTATGTAACTATGATGTCATAAACACGACTGTTGATACATGTTTCACCTTTATATATACATGTAGTCCGAATTATTCGGACGTTTCATCAACTTTTTTCATATCGGTCTGTCGTCGATTAAAGTCAGAACTCCGGCCCTCTATACATTTGTAATATGCGGGAAATATGCGACCCGCGCCCGGAGCGCACTTCAAACTGATATTTTAGAAACAAATCGTCACTTTCACACACATGTCGCACATGGATCGAAAGATAGTTGTTTTATATCACTTAACATGTAGCACACATTTACTGTTGACACATGTTCCATCTTTACACATATTTACTGTTGATACATGTTCCATCTTTACACATATTTACTGTTGATACATGCTCCACCTTTACACATAATAACTGTTGATACATGTTCCACCTTTACACATATTTACTGTTTATACATGTTCCACCTTTACACATATTTACTGTTTATACATGTTCCACCTTTACACATATTTACTGTTTATACATGTTCCACCTTTACACATATTTACTATTGATACATGTTCCACCTTTACACATATTTATTGTTGATACATGTTCCACCTTTACACATATTCACTGTTGATACATGTTCCACCTTTACACATATCTACTGTTGATACATGTTCCACCTTTACACATATTTACTGTTTATACATGTTCCACCTTTACACATATTTACTATTGATACATGTTCCACCTTTACACATATTTACTGTTTATACATGTTCCACCTTTACACATATTTACTGTTTATACATGTTCCACCTTTACACATATTTACTGTTTATACATGTTCCACCTTTACACATATTTACTGTTTATACATGTTCCACCTTTACACATATTTACTGTTTATACATGTTCCACCTTTACACATATTTACTGTTGATACATGTTCCACATTACCACATATTTACTGTTGATACATGTTCCATCTTTACACATATTTACTGTTGATACATGTTCCACCTTTACACATAATTACTGTTGATACATGCTCCACCTTTACACATATTTACTGTTTATACATGTTCCACCTTTACACATATTTACTGTTGATACATGTTCCACTTTTACACATATTTACTGTTGATACATGTTCCACCTTTACACCTATTTACTGTTGATACATGTTCCACCTTTACACATATTTACTGTTGATACATGCTCCACCTTTACACATAATATCTGTTGATACATGTTCCACCTTTACACACATTTACTTTTGATACATGTTCCACCTTTACACATATTTACTGTTGATTCATGTTCCACCTTTACACATATTTACTGTTGATTCATGTTCCACCTTTACACATATTTACTGTCGATACATGTTCCACCTTTACACATATTTATTGTTGATACATGTTCCACCTTTACACATAATTACTGTTGATACATGTTCCAACTTTACACATATTTACTGTTGATACATGTTCCACCTTTACACATATTTACTGTTGATACATGTTCCATCTTTACACATATTTACTGTTGATACATGTTCCACATTAACACATAGTTACTGTTGATACATGTTCCACCTTTACACATATTTACTGTTGATACATGTTCCACCTTTACACATAATTACTGTTGACACATGTACCACCTTTACACATATTTACTGTTGATACATGCTCCACCTTTACACCTATTTACTGTTGATACATGTTCCACCTTTACACCTATTTACTGTTGATACATGTTCCACCTTTACACATATATACTGTTGATACATGTTCCATCTTTACACATAATTACTGTTGATAAATGTTCCACCTTTACACCTATTTACTGTTGATACATGCTCCACCATTACACATATTTACTGTTGATACATGCTCCACCTTTACACATAATTACTGTTGATACATGTTCAATCTTTACACATAATTACTGTTGATACATGTTCCACCTTTACACATATTTACTGTTGATACATGTTCCACCTTTACACATATTTACTGTTGATACATGTTCCATCTTTACACATAGCTAAATACCAAAGACCAAATAATTTGCTGGGAATGTAATGTAACTAATACTGGACGAATAAAGTTAAAACTAATCCGAGCCGTATAAACATATGGTTCTATGTTCCTTGTCAGTAAGACTTTCACTCGCTAGTTGTGGTTACTTTTTTCAGAACTTTTCGCTGGAAACTGTCGGATTTGTTGGTATAATTGAGGCGAGCTGTTTGTGGATTGAGATGGTGGAGTCCTCGATAGTACAGATTGGTTCAAAAGGAATTTTAAGTATAGGACATATTGGTAAGTGGAGTAAAATTCAAAAAGAAGGAAAGTAAGATTTTGGTGAATAATCATGCTAAATCTGATGCGCTAACACGGTTAAATATGTTTTACATCCATTAGCATAATTCAATGTTTGGGGGTAAAAGTTATTTTGTTTTCAGAGAAATAAAATCATTTTATTTGTTTAAGTCAGGGATGTGACCAAACTGAAGGGAGTAGCTACAACCATTCAACTAGCCGATTAAAATCGTGACGTTTGGTATGATTTCTGCTGGTTAATGACCTCAGTTTGACCAGTTCAGGATCGTATACACACTTATACTCGCGTTAATGTTATATCAGACAAGATCCAACAAAAAATTCACCTGATTTCAGCCAAATGTAACAAGGCATATAAAATTCATCAGAGTATATTGACATTGTCCTGTATACAAAAACACAAAATGCAAGAGAGGGTCTTGACATTCTCCTTTATACATACATACAACATACAACAGAATATCTTGACATTGGTCTGTATACACAAACACAAAATACATCAGAGAATATAAACATTATCCTGTATACACAATCACAAAAAACATCAGAGGATATTAACATTATCCTGTATACACAAACACAAAATACATCAGAGGATATTAACATTATCCTGTATACACAAACACAAAAAACATCAGAGGATATTAACATTATCCTGTATACACAAACACAAAATACATCAGAGGATATTAACATTATCCTGTATACACAAACACAAAATACATCAGAGGATATTAACATTATCCTGTATACACAAACACAAAATACATCAGAGGATATTAACATTATCCTGTATACACAAACACAAAATACATCAGAGGATATTAACATTATCCTGTATACACAAACACAAAATACATCAGAGGATATTAACATTATCCTGTATACACAAACACAAAATACATCAGAGGATATTAACATTATCCTGTATACACAAACACAAAATACATCAGAGGATATTAACATTATCCTGTATACACAAACACAAAATACATCAGAGGATATTAACATTATCCTGTATACACAAACACAAAATACATCAGAGGATATTAACATTATCCTGTATACACAAACACAAAATACATCAGAGGATATTAACATTATCCTGTATACACAAACACAAAATACATCAGAGGATATTAACATTATCCTGTATACACAAACACAAAATACATCAGAGGATATTAACATTATCCTGTATACACAAACACAAAATACATCAGAGGATATTAACATTATCCTGTATACACAAACACAAAATACATCAGAGGATATTAACATTATCCTGTATACACAAACACAAAATACATCAGAGGATATTAACATTATCCTGTATACACAAACACAAAATACATCAGAGGATATTAACATTATCCTGTATACACAAACACAAAATACATCAGAGGATATTAACATTATCCTGTATACACAAACACAAAATACATCAGAGGATATTAACATTATCCTGTATACACAAACACAAAATACATCAGAGGATATTAACATTATCCTGTATACACAAACACAAAATACATCAGAGGATATTAACATTATCCTGTATACACAAACACAAAATACATCAGAGGATATTAACATTATCCTGTATACACAAACACAAAATACATCAGAGGATATTAACATTATCCTGTATACACAAACACAAAATACATCAGAGGATATTAACATTATCCTGTATACACAAACACAAAATACATCAGAGGATATTAACATTATCCTGTATACACAAACACAAAATACATCAGAGGATATTAACATTATCCTGTATACACAAACACAAAATACATCAGAGGATATTAACATTATCCTGTATACACAAACACAAAATACATCAGAGGATATTAACATTATCCTGTATACACAAACACAAAATACATCAGAGGATATTAACATTATCCTGTATACACAAACACAAAATACATCAGAGGATATTAACATTATCCTGTATACACAAACACAAAATACATCAGAGGATATTAACATTATCCTGTATACACAAACACAAAATACATCAGAGGATATTAACATTATCCTGTATACACAAACACAAAATACATCAGAGGATATTAACATTATCCTGTATACACAAACACAAAATACATCAGAGGATATTAACATTATCCTGTATACACAAACACAAAATACATCAGAGGATATTAACATTATCCTGTATACACAAACACAAAATACATCAGAGGATATTAACATTATCCTGTATACACAAACACAAAATACATCAGAGGATATTAACATTATCCTGTATACACAAACACAAAAAAACCATCAGAGGATATTGATGTTATCCTGTATACACAATCACAAAAAACATCAGAGGATATTAACATTATCCTGTATACACAAACACAAAATACATCGGAGGATATTGATATTATCCTGTATACACAAACACAAAAAACATCAGAGAATATTAACATTATCCTGTATACACAAACACAAAAAAACATCAGAGGATATTGATGGTATCCTGTATACACAAACACAAAATACATCAGATGATATTAACATTATCCTGTATACACAAACACAAAAAGCACCAGAGGATATAAACATTATCAAGTAGACAAAGTACATCCGAGGATATTGACTAAATCATGTAGACACATACATATAACACTATTTGGATTTTTATGTATACCACATTACCAGATGAAAACTGCACATCACAAAACTCAGATGGTAGCTGTATATCACAGTTCTCACATGGTAGCTGTAAATCACAGTTCTCACATGGTAGCTGTTTATCATAGTAATCAGATGTTAGCTGTATATCACAGTACTCACAAGGTAGCTGTATATCACAGTTCTCACATGGTAGCTGTATATCACAGTTCTCACATGGTAGCTGTTTATCACAGTACTCAGATGGTAGCTGTATATCACAGTACTCACAAGGTAGCTGTATATCACAGTACTCAGATGGTAGCTGTTTATCACAGTACTCAGGTGGTAGCTGTATATCACAGTACTCATATGGTAGCTGTTTATCACAATACTCAGATGGTAGGTGTATATGACAGTACTGAGATGGTAGCTGTATATCACAGTACTCACAAGGTAGCTGTATATCACAGTTCTCACATGGTAGCTGTTTATGACAGTACTCAGATGGTAGCTGTATATCACAATACTCAGATGAGAGCTTTATATCTCAGTCCTCAGATGGTAGTTGTATATGACAGTACTCAAATGGTAGCTGTATATGACAGTAACACATGGTAGCTGTTTATCACAATACTCAGATGGTAGTTGTATATGACAGTACTGAGATGGTAGCTGTATATCACAGTTCTCACATGGTAGCTGTTTATCACAGTACTCACATTGTAGCTTTATATAACAGTACTCAGATGGTAGTTGTATATCACAATACTCAGATGAGCTTTATTTCTCAGTACTCACATGGTAGTTGTATTTCACAGAATTCAAATGGTATTTGTATATCACAGTACTCAAATGGTAGCTGTATGTTACAGTACTCAAATGGTAGCTGTATATCACAGTACACAGATGGTAGTTGAATATCACAGTTCTCAAATGGTAGCTGTATATCACAGTACTCCGATGGTAGTTGTTTATAACAGTTATCACATGGTAGCTGTATATCACAGTACTCAAATGTAAGTTGTATATCACAGTACTCAGATGGTAGCTGTATATCATAGTACTCAAATGGTAGCTGAATATCACAGTACTCCGATGGTAGCTTTTTATAACAGTTCTCACATGGTAGCTGTATATCACAGTACTCGGATGGTAGTTGCATATGACAGTACTCAAATGGTAGCTGTATATGACAGTACTCAAATTGTAGTTGCATATCACAGTACTCAAATGGTAGCTATTCATAACAGTTCTCACATGGTAGCTGTATATCACAGTACTCAGATGGTAGCTGTTTATCACAGTACTCAGATGGTAGCTGTATATCACAGTACTCAGATGGTAGTTGTATATGACAGTACTCAAATGGTAGCTGTATATGACAGTACTCAGATGGTAGCTGTTTATCACAGTGCTCAGGTGGTAGCTGTATATCACAGTACTCATATAGTAGCTGTTTATCACAGTACTCAGATGGTGCTGTTTATCACAGTACTCAGATGGTAGCTGTATATCACAATACTCAGATGAGAGCTTTATATATCAGTACTCAGATGGTAGTTGTAAATGACAGTACTCAAATGGAAGTTGTATATGACAGTACATAAATGGTAGCTGTATATGACAGTACTCAAATGGTAGCTGTATATCACAGTACTCAGATGGTAGTTGTATATTACAGTACTTAGATACACGTAGTAGCTGTACAACACACGCTTTGGCTTATATGCGCATTTTATTATGTGGCTATGCCATCTTATTTTATATTTGTGTTTTTATAGATCCCAGCGAGGCGTTCGTTTCCGCTCCCTTCATTGCTGTTGTGGGCGAGGGATTCGGTGAGTAGTGCTTAATTCAATAACTTGTATCATTTGATTGCTCGTGTTTAAACAAATTACAAAATAATTGCAGATACTATACGAAGTAAACAGATAGATATGTGTGTGTACAACGTTTTCCTTATAAACATGAATGATATCTTTCAATGACTTCATTATTATTAACTCCATTTTATTAAGTTCCACTGATTATTTTAAATACTTGTTATGTTACAAAAACCAAGCTCATTTTGTGACATATTAAAGAGAAATTTGTAGGATATGATTGAAGTTGCGAATAGTATGTTTAACCTAATAACGTCCGACTTCCAGTCGTTCTGTTTGTACTCCTATGAAACTGAGTATATTGATAAGAGGAAAAGACGAATCACTAATTTAGTGTACATCCTGTTATTGTTAATACTAAGAATAACAAAAAATCAAAAGATTATTGCAATTTCAAATGAGGTAACATGTAAAACCTGTCACACGATTTACCATTTACCATTTCACAATCACCTCACAACTACCTTTAAAACATGTCACGACTATGATTTTACGATTGTTATCTTACTCAAGCTATTTATTCTGCTTGGTTGTGACAAACATACATATCGTTACCCAATGTTAAGTTAAATTTTGATATCTTAATTAATATCAGTATCCATTTGATTAGCGCAACGTGTGTTCAAATTGTAGCGGGAACAACAACAACAGAAACAACAACAACACCAACAACAACAGAGACAACAACAACAACAGAGACAACAACAACACCAACAACAACAGAGGCAACGACACCAACAACAACAGAAACAACAACAACAACAGAGACAACAACAACAACAGAAACAACAACACCAACAACAACAGATACAACAACAACACCAACACCAACAGAAACAACAACAACAACAACAGAAACAACAACAACACCAACAAAAACAGAAACAACAACAACACCAACAACAACAGAGACAACAACAACACCAACAACAACAGCAGAAACAACAACAACACCAACAGAAACAACAACAACACCAACAACAACAGAAACAACAACAACACCAACAACAACAGAGGCAACGACACCAACAACAGCAGAAGCAGATACAACAACGGCGATAACAGCAGAAGCAGATACAACAATGGCGATAACAGCAGAAGCAACAACAGCAGAGTCACAATCGACAACCACTTCGACGATAGGACACGCAAGTACAGTCACTGGGCTCAATTCACAACCAATGACGACAGCAGGTGATTCTGGACCAACTACCAACCACCAAACAACAGTAGAGACAAACACTGGTCCTACCAGCCACGTGATGTCCTCAGGGGATATATGTATGTGTAGGTGTTACAGGGGCACCTTTAACATGACGACAGAGAAATTAACTGCAAGGTTGAAGAAGTTGAGGAAAGAGCTCTCTGTTAATGTGACAGAACTGTCCTCTTACATCCGGAAGTTCATTAGCGCTCCCGACGATCGACCATCCGCCGCGGCGGTAGGGGCCGTGGGAGTGGTGATCCTTGCATTTGTCTTCGGTACTATTATAGTGCTTGACCTCACAACGTTTTTGAAACTTAGGAAGTAGGTTATATTTCAACCGTTACTGATACATAACGTTTCTGGACAATAGAGAATGGGGATTTAAAGTGGTGTACATTTTGACATCTAGATATGTTATTACGCACTTTAAAACAATACCAAGTCTTATGGAAAAGTTTCTTTTTTTATATATATATTCATCGTGATCTAATCAAATACGACATGGACATTTTCAATCGGTATGAAACCACATAGTGAATTGATTTTTGTTTTGAAATTTCAAAAAACTTAAGATTTATAATATTTTACTGAAAGGATAAAGAAACGAAGGCAAAAGATCTAAAGTGATTGAATGTCGTCTATTTGAATGTTAGACACAATTTTTGTATACGAGTATAAAAAATTATCTTAAATAAACAAATTACCTTACTTTTGTTAGTTTCTGACCGATAATCAATAAGTAATTGAAGCACATTTGACGGTAAAGCCTTACATTACAAAGTGAAATCGACTGACTCGTCAGTATCTCGTATGCCCCCCTCTCGCATCTGCCAGAGCCCTTATTATCTTGTGCAAGGAGTTCATCAGTGCATTTATCCTTTTCATGAGGATATTTTCCACTACTCCAACAAGGCAGTCCTCAGTCGGTCGAGAGTGTCTGGGGCATTCCGACGCCGCCTTACCCTCCTGTCAAGTTCGTACCACACTTATTCGATTTGGGACAAATCTGGAGTGAACGGTTGCCAGTTGAGTGAGTGAAGTTATGGTTTGTGAGCGTCGTTACGCGCATGATTGCCTGATCCCCCTGACCTTCCGTCGGCCGTACATGGACCATGATTGCCTGATCCCCCTGACCTTCCGTCAGCCGTACATGTACCATGATTGCCTGACCCCCCTGACCTTCCGTCAGCCGTACATGTACCATGATTGCCTGATCCCCCTGACCTTCCGTCAGCCGTACATGTACCATGATTGCCTGACCCCCCTGACCTTCCGTCAGCCGTACATGTACCATGATTGCCTGATCCCCCTGACCTTCCGTCAGCCGTACATGTACCATGATTGCCTGACCCCCCTGACCTTCCGTCAGCCGTACATGTACCATGATTGCCTGATCCCCCTGACCTTCCGTCAGCCGTACATGTACCATGATTGCCTGACCCCCCTGACCTTCCGTCAGCCGTACATGTACCATGATTGCCTGATCCCCCTGACCTTCCGTCCGCCGTACATGTACCATGATTGCAAGATATTCAGATTGACAGTTCACAGCGGTAAGCAAAGTGTACACCTCAAGAGTATCAAGTGGTATGACAAGATGTGTTGACAAACTTGTCATTATTATTCTACATGTGTTTTATTTTTGCATTTTAACACTTTCACTTTGTGGCATCGTACATTACACATCAACTTTAGACACCGGTTTGAGTGCACAGTGACCAATATACTCGTCTCACCACAACTTTAGGGCAAGCAGTTACATGATTGTTGCATACTATTTTACCTTGCGTTTCTGTTTATCCTATCAGTATAAAATGCATTGAAAGGAATGGAATTGCTTTTCGCACAGTGAGTAAAATCAATACAGTTTGAAGTTATCGGGGCAGAACTTGTATTCCAAACATTATCATTATAAATTCGCCCTAATAGCATCATATCAATCATTTTCCAATGATGTCAAAATGTGATGTTAATTACACACATGTAAAAGAAGACGAGGTTTCGGGCGTTGGCTCAAAAACATTTCTAGAAGAAAATTACTAAGTCAACTGACTGATCAAAATGTAAACATGTCCATAGGAATTAATGTATGACATGCCTGGATCTTAACAAAAAGACGGCTTGCTGTCATTCTTCCTCTCAATGGCGTCATAATTGGTCTCGGTGAATACTATTTGCTCGCTTTTCGAACGTCACAAACAAACAGCTAAATGTCATTTAAACGTTGCTTTGAATGCATCAAGTCTTAATTAATAATGTAGTGTGACATTATGAAATATCAAGATATAACAGTTTTCTTCTGGTAATACATAAATGCAATAAAATCCTTTTGTGTGGGTGAAATATAAACCTTTTCTCAGTCAATAACAGTGGCCATAACGGACATAACTAATTGAAAACTTGTTCCTGATGGTTTGGTAGTGTCACATTAGAATTGCCAACAGCTAAGACATCCAATGAGCATGTGGAATTTTCCGCTGCAATATTGGAGACACATATGTTACTTTACAAATCGTTTTAGAAGCGGGTTGCTCTGGAGACGGAAGGCGTGGAATCCACTTCTGTTTTCCGCTGTGGCCTTGATTCAAACGACTGACCAGTTTGTTGGCCTTGATTCAAACGACTGACCATTTTGTTGTCCTTGATACGAATGATGAAGGTTCTGGTACATTGATTAGTAATGTTTGGATGCAAGTGTTGATATTTTTGCACATTGTTATGCTTGCTGACTATCGGTGATAGGACTGTTGACATGTATATACATGTATGTAATATCAAAATGTATTTTTCTTGTCTTTGTAAGCGTGTCCATATGAATTTACATGAATATTCATACTGATATTGTTTTGATTTTGACATTTAGCGCTGTACATATACAACTTAAACTATCACATCATTGTATATCATTGCTTTTCTATAATCTCATAAACTACACTCTGTAACCTATTTTTAGTTATTCTCTATAATACACTGTATACATGGATGTTTAACGAGTGAATTTCTAGGTAAAATCCATCGTTTATCTTCCCCTTCCCTTCCAAGTTTCTTTTTCTAAAGACTTTTACTGATTGCAGAGTAGAATTATTGCACGGTATTTTTTATATAAATACCTGAATATTCTTATATATATAAAACGTCAGGAAACTAAGCCGTCTTACAACTTTAGTCCAACCATTTAATTTATAGAGTAAATAAAATAAATCATGTTTAAATTACCGGACCCCTTAACTTGCCTTCTATGCCGACGGCTGGGATTGAAGATTCAACGACAGGTTTTTTATTTCTTGGTCACACAAACACACTTATTCGGGTGGAGTAAAACAATATGTGGTCGGTTCTGTAATGTCCGTGCTTTATCATTTCATAAAAAAGGAATCAATGTCACGCTAATATTTTTTATAAATAGTTGCATATTCTCGTACATTATTGTATATATTAAACGGCAAGCACCTGAGAACATTTTTTTTTAGCTGCAGTACTTGCTTACGTGTTCTAAACTACAGTTTCACGGAAACAATCTGTTTATTATTGTATGTTACAATAACGTGATGAAATCGGCCTCCTTCAACCTTGTGATAATCGCGTGAATACGAAGGAATGGATCGGGTGTCATCCATCGAAAGGAAATAATATTCTGAGCGGTGTTTTTTATAAGAAAAATGAAAGTGCGTGTAGTTGGTTCGGGGACGCTGATTTTGTTATTTACATGCAGTTTGATTTCGTTATTGAAAATATAACATGTTACATGTACACTATTTATAAACATTGTTTTTATAATATTTATGAACAATCGCTATAATATTTATCAGTATATTTATTTTAAATACAAATTATACAGGCGATATCCACTTACGAATACGTTTGTTTTATCAAAGTACGCAACTTATTATAATTTTAAATTATTGTTTCTGATTTTATAGATTAATCATAGATTGACACCATCAATCTGATTCTACTGCACAACCATTGTATATTATTGTCAAGGGAAATGGCGTCTCATAAGTTGTTATAACCTTTGTCAAATCTTTTTGGAGTGAATCAAATAAAACATCTTGCAGTTAACGGATTTCTTTAATTATCTTCAATGCCGACGGCTGAGATTAAATCTTCGGATAAAGCGTTTTATTTCTTCGTCATACTACTCCAATAATCCAATTAGAGTACAATTGATTTGGTTTGGGTGCTGCATCGTCTGTGTTGTAACATGTTAGTTGGTGAACACTGTGGAGATATTGGCATTTGGATTTATGACGGGCTTGTAACGCATTATTAAAAGTGCTGAAATCCCTAAACCGCTCCATTATTGATAAACTTGTAACATATATGATCTCAACATCCAAGGGGGTAATTCGTGTTTTTATGTTCTCGCGACTTTTCAGATGGAACCCTGATTAAAAAGAATGTCGATAACATTTTCTTCACGTTTCACTAAGAATTTTACTCAAACAATATATGCATGATAGAGTTGGGTAATTGTGGCTGAGTTAAACATTGGCAGTGTTGTTTCCTTTTAAAATACTATTCTATTCCTTTGTTTAAATGAGTTCTCACTCTATGTTATACTCACGTTCCTGTTCTAGTTAATACTCCTTAACTTCATTCTTACTCAAGACCCTCGCATTTTTCATGTGAATTCATTCTTAATCTTTCCTTTATTGTTCAGCTTATAGTTTACTGTGATGAGTTTTGTAACAATGCTTACGCATCGTCGACTTTTTCCACAATTTCGACTTTCCGATCGTGAATGGTCCCTTTCTTTTAACAACGTTACGTCTATGTCCTAGTTTTATCAAGTGTGGTTTTTGCAATGTAAGAAAGTAATATCCCTATTTGCAAAGACAAATATTATCGAATAAAAAGGGGGAAAGTAACAAAATATTAACTACGAATGGACAGCATTTATTTCCTTTTAATGATAAACTTAACTAAGATCTACATGTTGATATTGCAATCCAATGAGAAGTGTATACTATCCGGCTGGTAAGATTTAAACTCTGCAGCTGCATACGTGTCCTGATCCCTAATTGAAATAGAAAATATACATTATTAGCATATTAAAAGATTAGAAACAAGGAAAGAGACGATTGAGTGGGTTAGCAGGAAGGGTTCAGGGATGTGATACATTGTGTGATGTGGTTTCGAGGTATGGAGGCGGAGGAGTTGGAAAAACGGATGTGATTTTTGGATTTGATATAGTTTATATCAGGCGGAATATGGTAGTATTTGGGAAGAGGGCTAGGCGGCACATTATACAATTAAGTACTTATGAAAACTAGAAACTGTCTTTTGCCGACATACCAGGAATTTTTCACAAATATAGTTCTTTTCATTGGTACAACTCTGATCATCCCATTGGAATTCCTTAGAAGCCCAGAGCAGCATGCAATCCTGATTGCCGTGGTAGTTATCAGGCTGGCCTGGGTGCCAATCAGTGCAATCTCTGTTAACCAGCGTGTTATAAGGATTCCATACCCAGCGACGTTCATTTCTGATGTCATTTCCGCCCATCCAGAAGTCTCCGCCTACGGAATAAGAAGAAAGGAAATTATAGTGTCAAATAAATCTAAAGAAGAGTTATGAAATTCACAGCTTGTGTTTAAATTCTTTGAATATATCGTTGTGGTCTAGTATAGCATATTTGATTGCAAGAAAGGTATATACAGAAAAAAAGGGGGAAAATACAAGGGAAAGAATGTCGAGACTTGATTTAACCCAGAGTTGGTAAACGACAGGACATACAATATACATCATCCAGATCATGAGGAAAGGGTACAGGTAATCTCTTCGAAAGTGTTTCAAAAATAAGCATGTACAAGTATCTTTGTCTTAGAATGCCTGACATATGTCATAATATAATGTAGGTGTAAACATACCAGGGTCGATTTGTATTTAACGCCGATTACGATAAGAACACACGGACATCAAGATGCAGAACGTAAAGATAAAACAATACAAAAACAGGTAAAATTTAAAAAGAAATAAATGAAACGTAAACCTTGAAGAAACTTCGAATAAATATGGACTTTTCAGTAAGACTTTTTAAGTAGACAGAAGGAGGGTATTTGCATCCTGGAACTCACGGCATAGTGTCCTTGTATGATTCTTGACCCAATTCAATTCAGATATAGTGTTGATAGCAACCAAGGTCCCTCCCTTCTCCGCACAGGTAAACTGTAAATAAATGTTAAATTGATTTAGCCTTTAGTGGTTTAAATGACATTTGATCAAGTATGGAGAGGCGACCGGGGATTGTAAATGGCTATACGTTTGCAGAACTAAGCAGTATATATACTAGTTGACAGTCTGGTATTTATTGGTGGATGGTATGGTATCGCTGCGTACTACATGGATTAAAATATATCGTCAAACATTTAATTAAGTTAAGTTTAATATTAGAACATTGGGACGATTGATAACAGTAGGATACTTACTGCGGCATTATACCAGGACTGTTTGTCAGAGCTGAACAAGTAACAGTGGCCACAAAATCCCTCCCAGCCTGTCTCGCAACGCAATGCGGAAACTGAAACAGTGGAATTAAAAACATATACATCCCTGTCTCTGTTACATTCGTTCTATTTTTTATTCCCAATGTCCTTGCTATTTTATAGAGCGCTTTCATGTAAAACTACTCCACAGTTCATTTTCAACAAAAGTGTTGTACACACCAAAAACAACGAATCGCAATCGCTAATAAACATACATACATTGTGAAAGTACTTACTTTAACTTCTACAAAATATCTAACAGATAATCTATATTAACCTCCAAAATATCTAACAGAGAATCTACAATAACCTCCAAAATATCTAACAGAGAATCTATATAACCTCCAAAATATCTAACAGATAATCTAGATTAACCTCCAAAATATCTAACAGAGAATCTATATTAACCTCCAAAATATTTAACAGAGAATCTATATTAACCTCCAAAATATCTGATGCCCCCAATGCTCCATCTTCGCTAGCCAAGTGTTCACTTCGTACATGTATACACTCCACTTACCCTTGGCGGATATAGCCGTGTTTACCGAGCCTTGCGGTGCCAATCGCTCGCATCCAATGAAATCGCGTCTTACATATATCGCTGTTGACGAAGGAAAACAGTAATGGCGACTCCCTGTACGGAATCACGTTTTCGTTTTTGTCAGAGTGTTTTGCCCCCAAACAATAGGCGCAAGATCTTTGGGGAAACTTCGGGAGTTTTAAATAAGTTGGTGGAAATCCTTGACTACGTTCCACATGTAAATCATGACCTGGGAAAATATGTGTGTTGCCTTTTGATTGTTTCCATATTACTCTGTCATTTATACTCCGCCTCGACATACACTTGCTTTTGTCAACACGCCGATGGAGTGTGTATGTAACGGTCTTTCTGTTGGGTAAACAAATAATTGGGAGAAGAGTGATAACTCGGTATGATTAAAACATGGCTATATCCGCCAAGGGTAAGTGGAGTGTATACGAAGCGAACACTTGGCTAGCGAAGATGCCAATGCTCATGCTTAACTTAAATCACTCCCCAAATATGAGATTGTAGCATCATGGTACAGCAGTGCGATTTTACTGTGAAAAAACTTGTGTAGGTATATGTGATTCTGTATTTAAGCGGGACATTGTATGCTTGCTAAGCAACTCCGAATATCTAGACTGTATGGGTCAGCATTGTCAATAACTCGCAGACATTAAAGGTGTATTCATATTGTACAAATGTACACTCACGGTTTGTCCACATCTGAGGTTGGCGTTTTTGAGAGCGGAATCAGGGTTTACAGATGAACAAACAGTTACACGTATATATTTGTGTAAACGGTCGCATCTCAAAAATTATGAATTGTACACTTGGTCTAGTGTTTGTCCTTTTAATGTTGGCGTATTTGGTTTTTCCTCTGTCATTATGAATTATAATTTTGGAAACGCTTAGAAAATCTTCTTTATGTCTCAGAGATTCTATAAATCTGCTAAATATTCTTCCATTAACGTGATACTTAGAGGTTTGCATCTGGCTAGGCACTATAAGAAGTAAACACTCGCCACTTTCAACATCTTTCCGAGAGATTTTTGCAGTGGGTTGCGAAATATGCGAATATTTGTGAAAGATGCAATTAACAACAATGACAGTTTTTTAATTTTTGTTTTATCAACGTGTTTGTTATCATAGAGAGCGTTCAATCCATTGGAAAGACGGCAGCGTAGTCTACAATGACTACCATGATTCGTTCACTACTTTGTTTGACAAGTGTGTTTTGCATTTGGATATTTATTAAGATAAGTTGATGACTCGCTCAAAGTAGATTGTAATTTACTCTGAAGCTTCGCAACCCCGAATGTGCTGATTGACACGTTCTACCTCTTAAAGAATATATATGACTGCACCTATATCCCCTATATCTCCTACTGGTCTTTCGAATCGCAACTAAGGAATAGTTCAAAGTCAAGTTAGAACATGAATTTTCTAGATAAAAAGTACCTAACTGGAATAACTACATCCCAAATATTTGTTCTATGTTTGCCTATATTAGAGAAATCAATTTGTTAAAACTTGTTGAAACATCTAATAAGTTGATTGTCTAGGGCAAGCCACTAAGGAATTTGTTTTTTTTTTAGCTGCAAAACAATAGGATAGAAAATAACTGCCGAACATTTTCTCCCATCCTATGAAAATACATGAGTATTTTTGGAATGGAGTATATAACAGTCTTACCTTGAGTGAGAGCGAAAGCACCGAGAACCACTGTGACCAGCAGGATGTTCATCTTCTGTGTAGCTGTGAGTATAGGACAGATCACCAGAGGGCGCGCACTATATAGCGAGTTAACAACGTTATGACAACACCTGTTTCCATCTTCTTATGGTATTACATGGTAAACATTGCGTTAACCATCGTGTCAAATAATAATCCCTGTGAGGGATTCACCTCTTACAGGGTGTAAGGCATTCGAGCATTGTTATTAGGTATGTAATGTTTGGCTGATTAGCTTTTCGAGATATGTACTTGTTATGTGGGGGTTTTTTGTGCAAAGATATGTGTCTTTTAACATCTGTGTATTTTTTTGGTTGTTGACTCAGCTTATTTTCCTTGTTAAAAGACCGTAGTGATTCCGTCAAAAAATGATAAACATATGTGTTCTAAACATATGTGTTCTCCTTGGACCTTGTTTTTCATTTTTGCATTTTGCACTCAGAAAAAAAGTTATGTACGGTGAACTACAATTAAAATTCCCTAGTATCTCTTCTTTAGTTGAATCTTAACAATATTTCGTTCCGTATCACTGATCTTTAGACAATTATTAATGTTTCACTTTTTTTTTTTATACAATTGTATGTTAAAGTCATACCAAACTCTATCTACTTGCACTTTGTATTTGACTGGTCAAACTGATCTCTTTGTTAAATATCCTGTTTTTCCTTGTATATTGCTTGATAGCATTATTTATTCGTCCATCTCCCTGTCCAAAACCGTATGCCTCCGAGGTTTAAACATTATATAGGTTATTTCCGTATACAGTAATTATATACAGTAGTCTAAACTACAGTTCAAACAGAAAGGGAGGTACCTAAAAAAGTTATGGATTTAAAAAAACATAGAGTACTGGTTAACTTTAAATGATATAAGTGAGCAGTGTATACATTAGGAACCATGTCACTACTCAAAACAGACAACTGTGTCCATCAAGGATACGGCCAAGCGGGGTTGCTAAAAATCCACCAGCAGTGTCAATCACCTTGCATCCTGAAAGTTGAAAGTAACCCAATGCAATCAATATCACCTTAAAATTACGTGATAAAGACAGTAAACCAGAATGAATAGCATTGCATAATGCCTTTGTCTTCCTGGACTCATCGGTGGTGTCAGGGGCCAACAGGTTGGAAATGCAATTTGGACTTATATACAAGGAGAGGGACAATGAGATGACAGTTATCATTATGGTAGGGACTATGTCTATGATTATATGATTGTTTTTATGTGTTTATGTATGTGTTCTAATGTCTATGTTTATGCTTGTACCATTGTTTGTTACTATGTTTGGAGAGGGCTTAACTAGACTATGTCTGTACCATTGTTTGTTTCTATGTTTGGAGAGGGCTTAACTAGACTATGTCTGTAC
Source organism: Mizuhopecten yessoensis (assembly GCF_002113885.1). Lineage (NCBI taxonomy): Eukaryota > Metazoa > Mollusca > Bivalvia > Pectinida > Pectinidae > Mizuhopecten > Mizuhopecten yessoensis. The sequence goes on along the minus strand of NW_018404851.1, from coordinate 181,684 downwards.
CATTGTTTGTTACTATGTTTGGAGAGGGCTTTACTGACTATGTCTGCTGACCAACCCATTCGTCTCTTGACAATAAAATTTATTGAAATTGAAAAGGGACTATGCTTGAAACAACCGGTCATTGTATTAACTCTGATCTAAATGATTTGTTTGGTTGGGAGGTAACCTTCTTGATAGCATTCCTATTTCTAGGTGTTTCTTCCTTAGGTTACTACTACTACTAATAATAATATACAACATTTATATAGCGCCCTATATAATTTGTAAAATTACTCTAATGCGCTTTACAACATATGGATAATAGTAATGGTTATAATTGTGAAAACAAACAACAAAGGCTTGCAATCACTTTCATACATTTAACAAGCAATGTGCACATAATTGAACAAATAAAAGGGTGGTATTTACATAACGTCTTTGCAAAGATTCTAAAATGCAGACGTGAAGAGGTGAGTTTTGATGTCCCTCTTGAACTTGGCCAGGGTATTTGACTTCCTAATAGCAGATGGTAAGCTATTCCACAACGTAGCCGAAACCCTCCCAAAGCATCTGTTTCCGTAGGTCACAGTACGAGATTTTGGGACACAAAACGAAGATTCTGACTCCGACCGCAGTGATCTTGACGGCTGATACAGGATAACAAGCTCCTGTAGGTATTGAGGAGCTGTTCCATTCAGTGCCTTGCATGTGTATACCAGAATTTTGTACTGCGACATGTATCGTACAGGTAACCAGTGCAACGAATAAAGCGCAGGTGTGATGTGCTCTCTTTTTCGAGTACGAGTAACTAGCCGTGCTGCAGTGTTCTGGACCCTCGGCAAATGACTAGTTAGTTTGTCAGATATACCACAGGGCAGGGCGTAACCATAATCCAACCGAGAGGTAACAAGTGGATGCACCAAAATCTTGCATGCATCGGCAGATAGAAACTGCCGAATACAGCCGATGTTCCTGATCTGGTAGTAACAGGATTTGGCAATAGCGTTCCCTTGTTTCTCCATGTTCAGAGAACTGTCCAAGTATACCCCTAGGTTTTTAACAGCTGGAACAGTCTCAATAGTGCTGGCACCAACCTTGAGCTGGATAGTCATTGTTTGCTGACATTTTGGGGAAAAGACGATTAGTGCCGTCTTTTCATGATTAAGTTTAAGCATGCTGGCGTTCATCCAGATACTGATATCTGTCAGGCAAGCGTCCAGACTTTCTGAGACTGTATTGCAAATGTCCTGTGGTTTTATGACCAAGCAAATGTGCATGTCATCGGCATAGCAATGATAGCGAAGGCTACGACAAATCTCTCCACTCGGTTTGGAGTACTTACATTTTTTTCGTGGTCCTAACCCCGACCCTCGAGGAACCCCGAAATCTAGTACTTTGTCATGTGAGGTGGCAGATCCGATGGCAACACACTGTCGCCGTTCACTCAGGTATGACTGTATCCAGCATAGTGCGGTATCAGTCACTCCATAAGAGTATTCTAGACGTTTATAAAGTATGCCATGGTCGATGACGTCAAATGCAGCTGACAAGTCCAGCATGACAAGCACCGCTCTGCACTTGTTGTCCAATGCAGAATGTCCAATACAATGTATATGATCGTTCTAAGTTATTATTAACCTATTTTAGTCAAATGTAACACATGTATATGTCTACAGTAGACTTACCCCAATTAAGAGTGTATTAGTACATGTGTCTCTATCAAAACATTATGACGTCATAACCGTACAATCTTCAGGTGTCGTGCCAATAAAACTGTCCTGGTGACATTAGGGGCATTTCTGCTCCATTCGCGTAATCCCACACATTTCCGTTTCGCATGCCATCTACGTACATGTAAACTCAACGCAAGTTTCCTGTCAATAAAGAGTATCGACAAGCAAAATAACTTCCGATGGACAGTTATATCCGCGTTCAAAGTTATCGTTGCTACTTTCACTATAGAAAAGAATAGAAGACTTAATGGTTCGTATAATTAAAGTGATGTATGAGTTGTCCGTGATAGCTAGTGTGGGGAAAATCAAATGATTAATACTCAAATAATATATGACAAAATGCCTTACCACAGGTTAATCTGTAAGTGGCCAAATTGTAAATTACTGTTTTAGATGTATTTTCCTCCTTTACATGTTGATTTACTGTTCTGAATATGTATTTAACATCCCTGCAGGTCGGGTATCGAGAATAGAATACACCTGCTGTTGTCAATCGCATGTATCATCAGAGGCGACTTATGCGTCACCCCCCTGCAGAATTGGGGATTTGTTTTTTTCCTATCACATTGGTGACACAAAAACGACCAACTTTAATATGCTGCACCCATTGCAATATTTGGAATCGATGTATTTTTCTCTGCTCATACCTACCTTTCATTTCCTTACGCCTTGCATGCCAAAACCTCATTTTTGGCTTTAATATTGTACGTTTGCCCAGGTAAGGAAGACATTGAACTGTCTCCTGTACATATGCATGCATAAACAACACACACGGAGGCACGTTCTTATTGACCTTAGTTATTGACAGTACGTCAAACAAAACAAAACCAATCAAACTAAATTATGTTTTGTATAACAATTAACTAAATATATATCTACTTGCATATTGACTATAATATGAGATAACTGTCTAATATATATCATAACAAACTGGGCCAATATCGATAACGCGCCGATCGAACGCACTTCATATTATTCGGATCATTTCTATACTTATCGGCGATGACTACCTTCACCTTAAGTAACGCTTCATTGACAATGACAAGAAACCATGGAGCGAGCATCCGACAGCTCCGCAGAAATTGACGAAGTAGCTAGCGGATTAATGCATGACATTCCTAGAAAAAAAGTGTTAAGCAAGTTAAGCGAAACATTGCTTAATTATATATTAGCAGTCTGCCCTTTTTCTGTAAAGTGGCCTTGGTCCAATATGACAGACATTGGCCTAATAACTGGGCCAATATGGAATTAGCTGATAAATAACCCTACATTACTGTTTTCTGTTAAAAAAATTATTTGTTTTCTTTTTAAATTTTAATGTTATCGTCTGATATATGATTATTCTTTTCGTATTACTGCCGTTTGATACGTTCATTTTTTACTGCTTTAAATTTATATTCACGGTTTAAATGTTTATGTTTTTTGTCTTAAATGCAAATTTACTGTTTTATATGTTTATGTCTTGTATGTATGGCACACTTTTTCTTTTTCGCATGTGTTGATAAAGACACACTTGTTAAATAAAGTATCGATACTTATATTTCAAGTCTTGGACTGTTATTATCGCTGAGTATTGCGTATATATAAAATACTACTTTAAAATGTAAAGTTAACCAAACTTTGCTAGATAAGTGTGCAACATCAACACATTTGCAGGTAAGATCTTTACAGCTTCTATTTACACTTACGGTTCATATTTTTTATATAAAATGGGAACATGATGCTAAGATCAGTCATGTTAACACTGACGTTGATGAGAAGTAAAGACGACAAAAACCGGAATGGATTTCTGAGAAAGGACTGACTCCATTGCCCCCTAGCTCCTTCCAGTGCCTCTATGTTGGCTGGATTGGTTCTCTTCTCTTGCTTTAATTGAAAACGTTGTCAGTACTAATGTACATCACATCGTTAGTGCTCGTTAATGGCGGATTAGTTCTCGTCATTAAACGCGTCGTCATAAGCTATCATTCTATGCATTAAAACTAATACGGTTTGTTTCTTCTTTCAGGTAATGTTTTTCATTTTGTATATATTTCAAATGCGATGTTCTTAGACGTAAATCTGTAATTATTCTGACTCCGTCTAATGGGATAGGATCGAGAATCATGTTTTTCTTCTAAGCAACTATGTTCCCATACTTCACCTGCATATTCTAGAAATTGTATAAATAGGAAGTGTTTTTTTTTTATTTCTTATAATAAATTGTTGATTCTTATATATGCTTTATCTTAAGTGTTTTGTATCTGTTCAGCCCATTTACCATACCAGTAAAAGTACGACCAACATGGCTGTGGAAAATATTGTAAATTAACAATTCATTTAAAAAGGAAACAGGTAGGCGATTTAGTTCTTAATTGTTTTTCTTCTGCTAGACAGAACTGTTTAAATTTGTGTAGCACTATATTATTTTGTCAATGTAATTATATTCTGGATGTCATTTGATGAATTACTTGCTGCTTGAATTGAATTATTGTCAAAATTTACATACAAAGATGTTTGATCAGAAAATACTTAAAGTGGCTACTGTATCTAGTCAAATAACAACCTTAAATTATTATATTCCATAGGCTTCTAGTTTAAAATAAGGCAATCGCGTCATACCCTTTGCTCACATCAAACAATACAAATATCATTTCTTTACCACTTCATATATACATACTGTTGCCTGATACATTGATTAAAGCTAATTAATTTTCGAATCGTTTTGATATGATTTTACAATCAGTAAGGTAGTTGTTTAAGTTTTTAAACTGAATGTTTTTAATAATTTTAATAAGGCCTGATATGGTTGATTTTGTTTTATAATTTGTAACTTAATTATTTGACCTTTTGCCCATGTAAATTGCATTAACAATTGCCAATTTCCTGGATGTGTTTTTTTTATTAGTTTCTATTGTTTTATTAAACAATGATTGTAGAGGTAATGAAATGGGAAAATGAAGTTGTTTAATATCTTTTGGTATCAATTCATTTTTACCAGTCATATTGTTTATACATAACGATCCATAACTGGTCTAACATATCTCGTTGGAAATACAAGTATTTTAACCTTTTTAACCAAGGTAGGTAATCGTTTGTTTAGATAAGGAGAAGGGGGTTCCTTTGTAGGAGTCAAAGTTTTATCAGTTTGGTGAGAACAGCTCATGCTTTATCATATAGTGGTCTTATAATTTTATTTTATTTTTATAGTTTAAATCAGTTTTGACAACTTTCCATAACATAAATAACTTGAGATATTCAATATATTTTTTCTTAGTATTTGTTTCATCATTCTCTTTATTTCTAATTTATTTTTCCATAAGCTTACCGATGAGCCTGATTGTTATTACTATTATTATTGTGGATTCTATCTTTCTGTCTTGATATCAGCCTTATTATTTCACTGGGCATCCACGGTTTGCCATATTTCCAGATAGTTGTCACTCAGCTACAGATTGTTTTTGTTAAATTATTCAGTGTTGTTTGATTGTGAGATTGACAACCATTTGTTTATTTATTCAAAGTCATCTTTATCTTTCAAATATCTAGATTGTTAAACATTTCTCCATGTAAGACTAGATTTTAAAAACTGAATAGGTGATGACATAACTAACAGATGAATGGCCAATATACAACTGGGACTAACTAAGGTATTTTGAATCAACAAGTGTTGTTTGTTTATATTATATCTAATTATTTGAAGCTATTTGAAGGTACACGTGTAAGCTCCTTAATCAAACATACACTATTATACTCAGAAGTCTGTCTCTATAACAAATTAAAATGCCTCTTCCAAATCCTATTGACCTAACTCTTTAATGTGGTTCATCAGAATACGATTCCATCATGATGTCAGTACCTGTATTAGATGTTACCTCGTTATCATGTGTCATGGCAAAAATATCAAAAAAATCAGTCGAGTCATTTAGTTCTAGCTTGCTACGTACAGATCCTAAATAAGATTGGTTATATCAAGATGGCGCTGGCCAAGGACTGGATTATTAATGGTTATGAATTATAATGATAGTTTTTAATAAGGAGAGAAATAAATACCAATAATAATTATTGTCAATGTACATTGAGGAATAAGGCAAAACTTTTTAAGATAGTATATGTTTTTTTCCAAATGATGAACCTGTCAATTCAAGTAATGTTCTCATCAGAGAGATAGAAAAGTCTCCCTTGAATCTTGAATTTACCAATGATCTCACGACATGTATTTGCGTACAAATCAACCGTTTTCAAGGATTTACTTGGAAAAACGTGTAAATCATTTGCAGGACAGATAACTCCTTTTTTAATATATTGTTATACACTTTAGGTGTATATATCTAATACATAGGAAAATGGCATCTTTAGGTACAAAACAAGTGGATTATATCATACATAAAAGAAAATACCTGCTGGCGTCATACCGACAAATTCTACTACTCAAAAACAAGATCATCTGATCGTTGACGTCGTCCAATGTACCATTTCTTTTTTTCCGTTATAAGTGTTCAAGTAGTGAATCATAGCATACTTATTCAATAAGGCAAGTACAAGGTATGGCTTAAACTATATACAAGGACACTTTCCTGTAGATTACCTACACGTACTATCGTTCTTAAAACAAGAACAATGATGCATTTTGTAACACTACATTCAATATGGATTCATCTGATACATTTCATCATGGAACCTTCAACAAATATGTATATTTGTGCTGTGATCTCATGCTGGTTACCATTTAAATGTATGTATTTGGAATGCGTCGGTTCAAAACTGGTACAACAGAAAGTAGCACTGAAACGCACAACTGTTAAATATTTGTATTTAGGTAACTTCATAGACCTGCAGTGTAGACATATATGCCTCTCGTCCATTCGAATGAAAGCCCCAAAATACATCATTATTAGAAAGGTAATGACAACTCGTGTTAAATCTCGCTATAGCGCTTGCATTTGTGATATCGGTGACTTCAAAGTCCAGATCGCAATTCTTTCTTTTTAGTTCAAGAGAAATCTTGATTGAAAGAGAATGTCGATGATGTGTTTCTTTCATGTTTTACAAGGTATTTAATAAAAAAAAAAATGATTTGTCAGTATTGTATATTATTGACTGACTAAAACAGTTTGAGGTTTTGCCCACCCTTAAAATAACGGCACTTACTTATAAACTAAATATGTAGCTTCCTCAGTTAAACAAATTTATCAAAATTATTTATTTCTGTTTCCTCAACCTACAGATATAAACAGTAGCGTGGGTCAAAATTTGTATCAAGAAATGAAAAGCAATTATCAGAAACAACAAAATTATTATATTTACCGTGCAGCTTGTTGTTGGAATAATAATGCCAATTGTATGTTAACCTCTTTAACAAGCTCACATGACTCAACGTGCTAAACGTTTAATTAATACTTGTTTTAAAAGTATATTTCTAACTATTGTTCATATACCTGTTCAAATTGCTGTTTATACTATCACACCATTCCTTGATTATGCTCGTGCTCGATGCTGATATTCACATTCAAGCTTGTCACAGTAGACCTTGATTCTTGATCGTTCCGTTATTGGTGAATTGTTATTGTACGGAGGAGTGTCGCTTCTTTTCTGTCTACACACCGTTCACAGTTTCCGTGTATTAGTCAAGGTATTTTTGTTTCCTTTTAAAAAGTGATAACTTATTTGTTACTACAGCAGAAAATAAACAATTGGCAACTTCGAGTTTGACATCATAGATTTTCCTTTTAATGTTTTATGTATCTTAGATTCACATGTTGACACTGATATCTTATAACAAAAGTATACCATAAGGCTGGTATGATTTACACCCTACAGCTGCATCCGTTGCCTGATCCCTGTTAAAGATAAAAATTAAAGATAAACCATTATAAACATGTTAAAGATAAACATACATATTATAAGGATCTTAAAGGCACTGAGTTTTAATTAAAGCACAAGTTGCGTCTTCATTGTATACCCGATAATTATGATTATAAAGTAAGTCATATAAAATGTGTTAGTCGTAGAGCATTTATAGTGGTACTATTTTTATTACATATCGGAATAATCCAGCCTGTTAAATCAAATGCATGTTCCTGGTAAACCATACTATAGTGATACAAGCAATTTCATTACATACCTGATCGATACTACTTTAGCGATACAATCAATTAGATTGAATACCTTTTGAATCTTCTTATAGTAAGGCAGTCTGTTTTATTACAAATCAAGTAAATATTACCCTAGATAGCCACTTTGCTTTGACTGAAATTGGAATAATAAAACAATGGGTTTCGAATGCCATTTTGCGTTATGGTAGCGGGGTTTTTATTTCCTGTTATTAATGTTCGATTAAAGTTTAAAGAAGTAAATTGAAAACTGATATTTGTTAAAGAGATCAGTTTTTTATAAAGTACGTATGATCAACATACAAAGAATAATAGAAGAAACATTTATTTATACCGGACGTCACAGTAAACACTCACATAATGGCTTAACACATACAAAAGCACGAGCCTTAACCCACTCGTCTTATAAATGAACACACACACACACACATGAGCTCTAAACATACTCTTCTCATGGCTGAACATAAACATACATGAACCTTAAACCCACTCGTCTAATGGGTTACATGTAGCGTTCATACACACGAACTCTGAACCCCATCGTCTTATTGCTGAACGCACAAACAGAAGCCCTTAATCCACTCGTCGTTTGATTGAACCTACACACACACATGGTCCCTAAACCAAGTTGTCAGATAATGTTGAACGTACACACACATGAACCCTAAACCCGACCATATGTGGTTGAACATACACACACATGAACATTATGCTCACTCGTAGACAGATGCATTCGTCCTACATTTCAAAATACTCGGAACCTTACGTAAAGAAATGTAAATGGTAGTATGTATACAGCGTACATGTACGCATGATTATCAATATGAGAAAGAAAACGAATTTGAAACGTTTACCACTGCATGAACACTTGACGATACCAGGAAAATAACCAGGAAAAAACAACAAAAGTACTGAAAGCAGGTAATCTAGAAGGACTGGTGCGGTCTGCAACTTATTTGATATCTACCATAAATTCATTCATCTTGGTCAGCAGTATAATGCCAGCACTTTGCATAGTAACAGAGGGACAAACCCCTCCATAGTGACCGAAGGACAAAAACGTCATTGCGACAGAGGGACAAAGACCACCACAGTGGCAGAGGGACGAAGACCTTCATAGCGACAGAGGGACAAAGACCGCTACAGTGACAGAGGAACGAAGACTTCATAGCGACAGAGGGACAGAGACCGAGGGGAAAAGACAGCCGCAGTAACAGAGGGACAAAGACAGTAGCATGCAATCCTGATTGCCGCAGTAGTTGTCAGGCTGATCTCGGTCCCAATCAGTGCAATCTTTGTTTACCAGCGTGTTATAAGGATTCCATACCCAGCGACGTTCATTTTTGATGTCATTTGCGCCCAATCAGAAGTCACCGCTTGTATTGTAAGAAGTGTCAATAATACTGTTTCCATAAATGTAATGAAGAACCTCAACATGTATGGTTCCTGTTTTGAATGTCTTTGAACAACATAGCATTGTGGTCCAACATTGCATATTTCAACGCAAGAAAAGACAACAGGAAAAATGTCGAGGCAAGAGGTCATCTAGAATTAGAAAAGTCGATAAAAATCATTATGTAGATGATAAAGCAGAATTGATTGATATACATGTATTGATATGTAGCCAGAATGTATTACAATAACAACCCACTTACGGAATGTAAAAAGTGACATTTCAAACAAAGATGATTTTTGAAAGTAAATACGACGTTTGTAAGAGGGCATTAGGTGAATATTTGTATCTTATACTCACGGCATTGTTGACTTGTGTAAGTCTTGAACCAAGACAACTCAGACCTAGTGTTGATAGCAACCTTCTCCGCACAGGTAAACTGTAAATAAATGTTAAATTGCTTGACTTATTCTTCGTGTTTGAAAAGACATTAATCCAGAAAAAACGTGGACAACGAAGGTACACATACGAAGTATCGAGGCGTATGTGGTGGACAGAAAACGGGAGGCTGGGGCTGATGCATCAAGCTCAATGTATAATGAAATTATGGATACAATTACGTTTTATGTTTAGAATTGAGAACGATCAATATTAAAAGGATACTTACTGCGGCTTTGCACAAGGACTGTTTGTCGTAGATGAACAAGAAACAGTGGCTACAGAATGGCATCCAGCCACTCTCACATCCCCATGCGGAAACTGAAACAGTGAATTTGTGAGGTTCACCATGCGTCCCAAAACATTATTGTCGATTTATCTCTTCAGCTCTTTCTAATTTCTGATTTATTATCTCCCGTTTCCATTGCTTTTAACAAACGGCTCATAAATTAACACGGAATTGCACTACATTGTTTTTGTCAGATTACTTCAATAAGTTATATATATAAATACGTTAAAGGAACGCAGAAACCGCAGTAAATGGTGGACTTCAGACATTACGGTTCTAGTAACACAAGTAGTGGTATCAAATGCTGTTTTTGAAAAACATCAAAAAATCAGAGTATATACCGCAATTCTTATCTTGGATGGAAATTCAAAAGTCACTAAGGAGGTAAGACTATAGCACCGCAGCAGTGAGCATCCCTGTTTACGAAAATGTGAAAATCTCGGGTCCTGCAGTTGGCAGATTGGGATTCTATATTTGAGCTAGACATCTTTACTATCGACTATCAAGACTGTTTATATACACCTGATCAATAATGCGTAGGCATGAATAGTGTACCAACGTTGTCAAACGGCACATTCTTTTACTGCGTTGAGATTTAAAGTCTTGAGAGCAGACTAGAGGTTTGGATAAAGAAATAGGTTGCGGTTGATGAAATACCTGATGTAGCGGACAGTGTATCTCAAAATATGATTTCCGGTCGAATCATTAAGGTATTGTAATCACCCTTCTACAGTAAACAAGTCTTAAACGCCCCTTTTCCCTGTTAAAGTATTATTTCCTTTTGTTTATGAAAAGAAAATCAATATATTTATTGCGATTATAGTTCTTTCAAAATATTATTTGTCACAGTTGATGAACCAGCAATTCACAAAAAAAAGTGTCAATTTGCAAATTTCTTTTTATATTGACGATATATTACAAGCCATTCGATCTCTCTGTTTAAATGAATGATGAACAATGCGTATACAAAAATAGAATAAAATAATAAGATGTTATTGTTATTTGATTGTATGTTTTATATGGAAAAGGGAAATTCAATAAGTTGTCGGTACGTCGCTTTCATATTTAAAACTAATAACACAAGACATTTGACCATCCATTAATTCTTCATCAAAAGGTGCACGTCTCCTTCAGAAGACACTTGTGTATACCATTTTTGTATCTGTTTAGACTGTTTCCCTGAACAGCAACTTCATACTTTAAAATAATCAAAACCTCAAACGTGATATCAATGTCTATCACAAACTAAACAAATCACACAAACTCATTAGAAAATTTGTTTTGCATTTGGTCTTTAAATCAGGAAAAAAAATCTACTCTAAATCCTACCATTTACACTGAAACTTCGAATGTGCCGTTGGATACTGATAACAAAGCATTTCGAAACAACAACAAAATGAATTCATGAACTAATAGAATAAAATAAATAAACATGATAAAATGTTCTCGGTACTATAAGGAACACATCGAAGAACGGCGTCTGGCAACAAGTTCTTTTTTTACAAATCTAACAATTGGCTTGATGAGGATTGATTTTAGTCAATTATCGACAGTGTTCAGGCAATTCAGATGGATAACTTGTGGGCAAGAGGAACTATCATACCCTAAAATAAACTGCACTTTAGCTGATATGAAACATCTACCATTTCAATACCCTAAATGCATGCAACAAAGGAAAGTGTTTATAAGGTGGAACAAACAAACACAATACGATTAATTGTGTTTATCGGGGTAAAGTCTTATATTGAGTGAGGGGTGAGGGCGACGGCACCGAGAACCACTGTGATCATAAAGATATTCATCTTCTCTGTAGCTGTGAGTGTGGAGTAGATCAACAGAGGGCGCGCCATTCATACCAAGCAAACAGCGTTATCAAAACATCTGTTTCCATCTACTTATGAGATTAAATGTTGAACATCGTGTTTTACATGCTTTGCTGTGCCTTGCTGTTACTATCGTGTCAAGGTATAATCTTTTCGAAAAGTCTACCACTCTCAAGATGTAAAGTATTTTAGTATTATTCGCATGTATGTGATGTTTGGCTGGTTGGACTTTTTATAAATATATACTTGATGGAAGGTTTTATAATGATGACCAGAAGCACCTAAGTAAATATTTAATACGTATTTTGCTGTGATACGACATGATAATTATAAAACCCTACACATATGACACAACAGGTAAAATCCCATGTAAGCACAAACAATCTCATCTGATGTTATTGCCTGGAACAATAACGTTATTTTACATAATCGGATCGCCGATTATTTTTACCTGAGTGTTTGATTGAAGTTATCCCCCTTATAACATGAACAATATCAGAAGTCGATTATTCTAAAGATAAAGGGCTATGTTTATAAGCCATTCGGTTGTCCCATTTCGTTTGTTCTTTAGATCTGAACCATTTAAAAAAAAATCATTAGATACAGTTGAGCTACGGAATAACACCATTCAACTGAATTTATCTGACAAATAATAACATTTTCTTCCCTTATGTAATAGAATTCTAACGAAAGCAACTATTACTTGACTTATTAACTTACAAGATCAAGAAATGTCGTCTGAAATACCACTACAAAAAAACAACAACATTAGAATAAGTTAATATATTCACTTAAGTGTCCTGTATTATATTGCCATTACTGAAATATTAAAACATTTGATCGCTTTTATCACATCATTTCAGAGAAAATGGTTAACATGACACGTATTATTATCGAAGCTTATTAGTTCTTGTCTATGTTATTTACCTACGTATATATATTACATATTATGTATCGGTATTCTAAAATCTACATCTACTTATCTAGAGGTGCTTGGTCCATTTGTACAGTGTACATTGAAAAGAACAGAATTAAGTTGCAATGAAATAATGAAAACAAATTTATTACATTTTTGCAAGTAACATATCGGATTCTATCAACTTGATGAAACTGATAATATCTTTCACTCTATGACAAATATCAAAAGTGATACTTGCAAAGCGCAAAAATATCACTTTATGGTATTGATCAATCATAACGGTATCTTCTATTAGCTGCATTCAAAGGCAACGATATTTTGTTCAGATTCAAATGAAGCGACGTTAGAACAAGTGGTTGTTATGGTAAATGTTTGGTACACACACTTAGGTATTTACATAAATATACTATAATAACATTTTTCAAAGCGACCATACCAGAAAATAGCAGAAAACCTCGGAAATGCGTTGAGTATCTTATTAAAAATGGCGCACATCCTTGTTGCAAAGCGTGACGTCATTAGATTATGGCCCTAATTATTACGCTTTTGATTCCCGACCCATTTTTGATACATTTTTCATGTTTTCATGTTTTATGCTTTAAAAATGGAATAAATAGAGAATTTAATGTTGTCTTCAGTTATATATATATATTTCACTCGTGTGGCTAATATTTTGATATTTTTCACCTGTGCGCCAAAATATTAGCCACACTCGAAATATATTTGTTATTACTGAAGACACCATCAAATATGCTCTATGTCTCCTTATACATCTTACATCTGTATTATGTTATTTTAATTATTTTTCCACAGAAAGGGGTGCGGCGATATAATTATGTAATTGTAAATTAATAGCATGTTTCGTTAAAAGTACAACAAAGGCCAACATGAGATATACCGAGGACGATATTGTGAGAATGATGTAGTTCCTTGTTCACTATATCTGTGTTAAATTCGATGGCAAGACTTTCTAACATACTGCAAGCTTTCCAATGAGAAAAAAATGTGTACCTCTTCTGGCCGATTTGTTTCAGTAAATTTACACTAGCTCCCTGGAATACATCGGTCCTATGTTCTTACCAGCTCTCGAAATCAAAGACACCATGAACTCTTCAAGTTCAGCCATTTTCCTTTATCTTTACTTACAATATCACCAACAGGGACCGCTTACTACGTACATGTACTAAGCTGTATGATAAGCGGGACGATGTCGACTTTCAATCGTGAATTTTCCCTTTTTGTATAGCAACATCCCTACTTCCCCTACCTACGGCGTTTACATGTCGCAGTTTATTCTTTACAAAAGCTTGTTCTGAATACAATGACTTCTGTGATAGATGCCGACTGCTAATTGACAAACTTAAAACACAGACTTTCAAATGATACAGGTTCATGGAGAATATGGACAAGTTTTATGGTTGCAATTAATGTCTCGCAGGAAATATGCTATTTCTTCCTGTGATATGGAGGTCGGTGTGTTTGGCTATGCTAGTTATAATGTTTTCCTTTGTTCTTTTTTTTGCCTTATTTCGCCGACTTTGAGTTGGAATTTTGTTTGTGTTGACATTGTCTTCCTGTTTTATATACAAATCTGTATAGTCTTCTAATCCAACACACATCTGTCTTTTCTCCCACGTTTGATTGAATTGTCTGTCATATTACCAGTTAAAGAATTGGCTGTCATCCCTTGAGGTATAATGTCTCTTTCATCCCTAGGGTATGCACAATTACACGCATAATGAAACCATACCATGACATCAATGGAACAATCAGATCAAACGTCATTATCAGCTTTATAGCTTTTTACGCACTTATTTTACAATAAGATTGGTTAATTTAATTCTACATGGTTTCTCAGAGTAATAGTTTTACTAAAACAGAGATAAATAAAGTATAATTGGCAATGTACATTTGTGAACGAGGCAAAAGTTTATTAAGATAGTGAATGTTTTTGTAAAAGGATGAAGCTGTTAATTCAAGTATTACGTGTATCCCTATCAGTGAAAACAGTCCTTCTCGAAATGCACGTGTACATGTAACTTACATGTATCTTGGTACATGTACATATCAACTGTTTTCAAACCAAACATATTTACTGAGACACATGGCTGAATTATTTTATGACAGTATGTATAATGTTAGACTGAAGATGACCGCTGATGATAACTTAGAGAAGTCCTCTTAGATAAGCTATTACCGTAGCATGCACTTGATATGATGCGTATAGATCTAATACATCACAAAAAACATTGGCCTAAGCTGTAAAAAAAATACTATGGGAATAAGAAATAAATACATTATGTTGTTTTTTATAAATAGATCAAAATATTATCTTTATTGTTGTAAATTGTCAAGGGGTTCAGATATGAACTTTGAACTGTCTTTTCCCCTTAAAGGTCAATACTTTAAAAAATAAAATACATACATTATCAAAAATGTGTGGTAATTCTCTGGGGTCCATTTTAACGTTGAATACGGTCCGGTACCATTTTTAGGGATAAGATAGATAAAAACAGCATAATAGTCTAGGGTCATGTTTCAGCGTTGAATAAGGACCCGAATATTTTTTGACAATGTGGTAGTGAAAGGAGTTATCATTTTCTGAAGTTCATTTCCGAAACGTTGAATATGATCCTAAGGCCGTTTCAAAGCATTGAATATGGAAAACTGTTGTAATGTGCAGTGGCTATTTTTAACTTTAATATGGACTTGGTCATTTTACAAATATATTGTAATGAAAAGGAAATCAGGCAATGTAGGTTACAATAACCTTGTTTCAAAACAGTTAAATATGTGTATGAGTATCCAGTGACAACTTAACAATGTAGCTACAAGGTGATTTTGCTTTTAATAATGTAGCTTAATAATGAAAGCTAGGTCATTGTGACCGAAGTAGGCCAAACAGCTCTTTGGTGTTAATTTGTGAATCCGATGACAGTTATTAATAATAGAGGTTTAATTTTGGAAATACTGTCAAAGTGAATCACGTGGTTGAAGCAATCATACATGGTTTATTTGTTAACTAAATGGCATGTTTTTAATGAAGGTCAAATTTTGAGAAATAAGTCACATAACCTCATAAAGTTAAACCTCCAAGTGTATGTTTTAAATCAATATCAATAGCTCGAACTTTGTATTTCAGTATGGTTCACTTTTCAAATATATAGTAGTCAAGTTACGTATCCTGCGGTCGCCTGTTTCCATTGTCAACGTTGAAAACTGACTATGGTTCGTTTTTCAATGCCGGTCCATTTTTAACGTTATACGACCGTCCTACCAACAAAACTGAACTCATTTTAAATCAAGATCTTCAGATCATCGTCCATATGTGGTTGGTGCAAACGGGGGATAATTATGTTTGTCTAGTATGGAGAGGGGTGAGCAAAGTAAACTGTTTCTATTTATAGCAACAAACAAGAGATAGATATTAAGTGCGTTCCCTTGCTAAAAGTCCAGCATCCTGGCGTCACTAGTCCTTAAACGGAACGTACAAACACATGAGCCCTAAACTCTTTAGTCCTTAAACGGAACAAACAAACACATGAGCCCTAAACTCACTCGTCCTTAAACGGAACGTACAAACACATGAGCCCTAAACTCACTCGTCCTTAAACGGAACGTACAGACAAGTGAGCCCTTAAACCTATCGCCTAATCGTTGAACAGACATACACAAGATTCCTTACCACAATCGTTTACTTGTGGAGCGTTCATACACATAATACCTTAAACCAATCGTCTAATGGTGGGACGTACATATACATGTACCCTTAACCCAATTATCTAATTGTAGAACATACATAAACATAAACCCTTACCCGAATCGTCTGATTGTGGAACATACATAAACATGAGCCCTTCACTAAATCGTCTTATTGCGGAACGCACATACATATGAGCCCTTAACCCGATCGTCTAATTGTAGAACATACATAGGCATTAACCCTTACCCGAATCGTCTAATTGTCGAACGCACTACATATGACACCTTAAACCAATCGTCTAATTGTGAAACATACATAAACATGAGCCCTTAACTAAATCGTCTAATTGTGGAACATACATAAACATGAGCCCTGAACCCGATCGTCTAACTGTGGAACGTACATACACATGCGCCCTTAACACAATCGTCTAATTATGGAACATTCATACACATTAGCCCTAACCCAATCATCTAATTGTGGAACATTTATACACATGAGCCCTTAAACCAATCGTCTAATTGTGGACAATACATACCCATGGAACCTTACCCAAATCTTCTTATTGTGGAACGTACAAACACATGAGCCCTTAACCCAATCGTCTAAATGTGGAACATTCATACACATAAGCCCTTAACCCAATCGTCTAATTGTTGAACGTACATGTACATACACATGAACCCTTAAACCAATCGTCTATTCGTGGAACGTACCTACACATGAACCCTTAATCCAATCGTCTAATAGTGGAACGTACACACATGAGCCCTTAAACAGATCACTTGTTCTATGGACACTCGTAAACAGATGCATTCGACCTACATAACAAAATACCATGAACCTTACGTAAAGAAATATGAATGGCATTATGTTATTTATCAACATCAACATCAATGCAAGATAAACATATGAATATCTATATGAAAAAAGAAATGAATTTAAAGCAGTATACATTTACCAGAGCGTGAAAAAAAACCACAAGGAAGAAAAAGAAAAGTACTGAAGGCGGGTAGCCTTGATGGACTGATGCAGTCTGCAACTTAGGTGGTATTTTCCATACGAACGTTCATCTTAGTCTTTAGTATTAGGACCAGCACATTGATAGGAGCATGAAGACCTCCACGGACACACAGTGACAAAGACCGCCACATTGACAGGAGCATGAGGACCTCCACGGACACACAGTAACAAATACCGCCACATTGACAGGAGCATGAGGACCTTCACGGACACACAGTGACAAAGACCGCCACATTGACAGGAGCATGAGGACCCCCACGGACACACAGTGACAAAAACCGCCACATTGACAGGAGCATGAGGACCTCCACGGACACACAGTGACAAAGACCGCAGGGGAGGGGAGAGTAGCGGGTAAAGGTTCGTGTTTGTACGGTCAGAATACAGGAGGTGAGAGCGGAGGGGTGGGGAAGCGGGGAGAGGTTCTGGATGTTGTTGTGTGGGAGTATTGTGAGGAGAGCCATACGGTAAGGTATGGAATCTGATATATATTAGATAAGCTAAGTACAGCATTTTCCCAACATACCCTGAATTTTTCACAAATATAATTCCTGGCACATTAACAGCCCTGGTCATCCCACCGAACATCCGCTGTAGCCCAGAGAACCATGCAATCTTGAAAGCCGCCGTAGTTATCAGGCTAACTTCCACTCCAGTCATTTAATGCTCCGTCTACTAGCGTATTTTATGAATTCCATACCTAGCGACATTCATTTCGGATGTCATTTCCTCCCAACCAGAAGTCCCGCCTTCAGAATAGGAAATATATTGTATAGTGTTAATACAAATCTAATAACGAACCTTAACACATATGCTTCCTGTTTTACATATCTTTGAACAATATATCATTGTGGTCTAGTATCGCATATTTTAACACAAGCAATTTCAATTCCTATAAGAGTAAAAAGACAGTAGGAAAGAAAAATGTCGAAACAAGATGCAATCTAGAGTTGGATAAGAACAGAAAGCACCGAAATGTTATTACCTTTAGAATGAAGAAAAAGGGAGAGTTTAACATCGTATTTAAAAACAAACCTTCGGTATGGTTGTAAAGGTAAGATAATTACAAACTTTTCCCCAAGGGTCTTTGTGGTATTTCATTTTACTATGTAGAGACAATAGCAAAATTGATTGATATAATGACATGCGCCCAGAACTAAGTACGATAAGAACACACGGGCGGAAAGTAAAACGTAAAACGCAAAATGACACTTCAACAAAGATGGTTTCTGCAGTAAATAAGTAAATACTCATGGAATAGTTGACGTGTGTAATTCTTGTAGTGTTGATAGCAACCAATGTACCTCCCTTCACCTCACAGGTAAACTGTAAATAAATGTTAAATTGCTTTATTTCGTCTTCGTGGTTTATCAAGTTAAACCGGGAACAACGAAGGTGGGAGGTAAAGAGGAGACAGGATAGAAGTGGGGAGTGTGTGGGGGTACGTTTATGTTAAGGATTTGGGACGATTGATAAATGTAGGATACTTACTGCGGCTTGGTACCAGGACGTTTTCTCGGAGCTGAAGTAATAACAGTGGCTACAGAATGACAACCAGTCTGTCTCGCAGCCCCGCAGGGAAACTGAAATAGTGGGATTTTCCAACATGATAGTCCAAACAGAATTATAACTGTCTCTTCTCAAGTATCACATGTGCATCTCTAAAACGGAATTTCAAAAACACTGATATATAAATGAACGAAATGAATATACTGGAATGAAATATATTCATTCCATATGAAAGCAATACTTTACGTTCGCTGATATCAAAGATATCAATTAGTTGAAATTTATTTAAATCCAGCATGTAAATAGTCTAGAAACCTATCATCAAGGAAACTGTTAGACAGGTAGAAACAATTAACTGCGTTACCTGGAGTGAGAGCACCGAGAACGACTGTGACCAGCAGGATGTTCATCTTCTGTGTAGCTGTGAGTATGGACTTACGGAGTGATTACCATTATGACAACACCTGTGTCCATCTCTTGATGAGTTGAGATGTTAAATAGCGTGCCGTAATGCTGTATTGTGCCTTGTTGTAGTTATTGTGCTCTTGTGTTCTTATAATGTTGACTAAATATACTGGCGTGTAAATATCCTATCTACATACATGTATATCAAATGTGTACAAAACTATAATATTGTTATACAACATGGGCATTATATATCCCTTTTCAGAATACACACATAGCCAGGCCTCGTACAATCCCGCGCCCGAATAATCAAACGAACAACGTGTGTTGTCATTTGCTAAAAAAACAAAGTAATTTAAATCATCGGAATTTGATTATAGTTATTCACCAACTCCTCCCAAAAAAACAGCAAATAAATACACAAAAAAATAGAGGCTATGTATATAAGGTATATCAGTTCTGTTTGTACTTGAATTCTAAACAATAAACCACGTGAAAATGTTAGTGATATTCTGATTTTAGCGATGTTTTGCGATTTCGTTATAAAGCTAGATTATTGTGGCGCTAATTAGACATTTTTTTTATCATATTGTTATATTCGATTATATTGTGAATGCGTCAATCTGTCAATTCTCATATCTGTTCAATATTGGGAACGTCCTTAAGGATCCCCGTCCCAGCCAGAGCAAAACACTAAAGAATTTCACTGTCGTTTTTCAGTGTTAGAGTCACCTGCCCCTGATTACCATTTCGACAATGTTGTTATCTTCCCTTCAATAGATTTCGAGTTGTGTCCCTTGCGTTGAAAATCTCCAATCGCGAAAGTGTTGGCAAAACAAATTGTCGTAACAATGTAAACAACGTCGTGGCAGTAATGGACGACATGCAAGCCCGACGTAAAATCGGCCGTTTTTACTGATGAGCCGACACCGATGTCCGGTGAGGGTAGACGATTGGTTGAACTCGCGATGTTATCTGAATACCTGGACCAGAAAGGTTGTAAGGAATGCGGTACTAGGCTACGGTTGTGCAATACCCAACAGGAAAGACATTTTGGCCTGGGAAGTATTTTATACATCACAATATTCAGGATTATAATCCATATTTGTTATTGCATGTATATGCCCAATAGGCCTATATTTCAAGTTCATTTTTTATATTACATACAACAGAGTTAATTTTACAATGTGATATTTTTATATCACAATATCGTATGTGTTTATTTGTACATAATGTAAAAGTTTATTATTGTTGTATAGTGTGATATTCGTTAAACCACAATATATGTTGTTATCTGTATATAATGACAAAGTTTATTTTTGCTATATAGTGTGATATTTTTTGTAACACAATATGTTATGTTATTATCTGTACATAATGTGAAAGTTTATTATTGTTTTGTTCAGAATGTAAAAGTGTATTAGTGTTGTATATAGTGTGATTTTTTATATCACAACATAGTATGTTATTTGTACATTATGTAGAAATGTATTATTGTTGTGTAAAGTATGTGAAACTTTGTTAATGTTGTTCATTGTGAGATTTTTGCTATGACACAATAAAGTACATTGTTTGTTATAATGTTAATATCCATACACAATGTGCACTTTGTTTTATATTGGTTATTACATCTGAAGTAGTTTTATTGGTTGGTAATGCCTACTGTATGATATTCGTATATAAAAAGTTTATTATTGGTACAAATGTAAGAGTTGTCTCTCTTTTTTGTTTAGTTTATCTTTATATTTTTTTGTATGATAAGTAAGTCCGCAACATATTTATTTTTTGTCACCTATATTTTCTTTTCGTTGTCCTAAACGTGTTGCATTAGCACTCGGAATTTATTGATTCATGATACGGGAATATTTGTTTGTTTTCATATCATTGTTAGAAAATTACTCATTTTTGGTGTGTTTTGTTCATCAATATTGACATTGTTATTATTTTTTATGTGTTATATTTCTTATTTCTAATAAACCATTGCTACATCAAATGAATTGTATTTTGTTTCATTTTTTTCCATTGATCTTTTTTTAAATCGAAATTTCACAGCATCCCAAAAAATCTGAAGAAACTACCGCAAGGTATGGGTTATTGTTCAGAAATAATTTGGTTATGCATGAAGTATAAAATTTGAGGTAAGGGCCTGATGTAGTTTTTTCTAGTTTTATTTCGGGAGATTAAAATTAAGTTGTAGCCCTAATCGAAGGAATTTATATTAATGTGATTCCATTTTTTGATATGTTACGTAGTATGCGATAATGCCTCTCAGCATGCCTTGTCATATTAACACATCTTAAACTATCATTCATATCAAAATAAAGTAAAATGAAGTATAAGCAATTCACAAAAAAAGTCTTAATAAAACTTAACCTTATCCTAAATAACACTAGCTCGAAAATAAAATTCACCCACTGATCATCAAATGTTCTTTCAATATCAGCACTTTTAGGCATGTTCCTAAGGGCATTTTCCTCAAAGAAATCGTAATCAAAGAAGTAACACTTTGGTTTTACGTTTAAACATATCAGTTTCGTATTTTTGAATAAGATTCATTTTCAAAAGTGGTCCTTATATGTAAATACCGTTATTAACCATTAACTATTATTTACAGTCCGACGGTTACAAACGAAATCTCAAAATTCTGTTTATTATGATATCTATATTTTGCGTTTCCATACAGTTCATTAATTCGAAGTGAGGAATAAAAGTTAAGTTTGAACTAAACCACCTGTATCATCGCTCGCGTGTTCAAATGGAATGTACTATTAAAAGAAGCTTGCTGCCTGCCAGGAGGTGTTGTATTTAATGCCATTTCAGGTGTTGAGCTATATTTATTACCGACTACTCCAAGGGATAAATCCGATCATAGTGGACACAGGTAAGGGTCATCTTGTAAGTAGCTACAACGCCACTTCGTAAGGAAAGCTTTAAAACATGTTCTGCTTCAACGGAATCAGTTTTTAATAAGTAAACAACTTTGTAGACTGTCTCCTTTTACTTAATTCGTTAACTTCAGGATAAACCTAACAAAGTGTAAACTAATAACAGTCCTTTGAATATACTCAAATATACAGGTAATATTTAGATACATAATGTTTAAAAGTCTACAGTATCAGATTAACCTCACAGAGTATATTGAGATACCTACTGTTACAGGCATAACATTTAAACAGTTATCTTATGATCATAATTTACAGGTTGCTTCTGTTAGAATATATTTAAAATCTTGGCTACTTGTAAAAACTCTTACAGTTGTATGATAATAAATGGGCAGTATTTTATACTATTAGATTCCTTCTGTAAACATTTGTTTGACACACTGTTTAACAACAGATCAAAATGTAAGTCAACTTCGGGAAAGACCCGTTAGCAGTAATCAGCATTATTTACATTAAAGTTTTCGCACGATTACCTCCTGTGATGGTAACTCCCGCCTCATCCCGACCCACGCGTATAAAAAAAGTTGCTGTCACTTTTACAACCCTCTTGCTATGTCTTGTTATAATCAAAACAGTTGACCTTCAAGGTGCAAGAGAAAATTTACTGTCGGTACTTGTACTAAACAATGGCTGATGATCATATATTATCAAATGTAGTTCGAGCTGGCAACTTGATTGTTAGGATGTCGGCAGATTTATTGTTACTTTTCAATCTACCAATGAAAACCAGTTACTCCTGGAATGATTCGTCATTCACATCTGATATTTAAAGTATATAAACATATCAAAGTAACATTTCATACTCCTAAACAGTACATGCGAGAAAGCCTGTGTAAAATGGAGGGGAATAGTGACAAACCTGTGTCTGTAGCACTGACACCAGGGAGTACTGACGTGAACTACCCCATTAAAGGGATAAAAAGGGCAAGTCGAAAAAAGAGGTTGGTATTGGTAATTTGCGGTAACAAAACACCCCGTTAGACAGACTAAACGTTGTCCTGGAACGCTCAAATGATGACATTGTATTTTGCTTTTCCTTTAGTATTGTTGATTTGTCGCAGTAGTAGCATTGGCCATTAACGTATTAAGACATAAGCGTACACAGTTCCAGAAATAAAATCATACTAATTTTTACTAAGTGATTCTTTCACGGAATGTTAAAACAATGCCCTAGGAATTTAAACTTCAACTACTTTTCATGACATTTTTTACATCTTAAAAATGATTTCACATACCATAATAAAAGCTTACGGAGTCCAAATAATCCATGTGGTATTTAAAATGTAACTAAAGATTAAATTTCACTAACTAAAGGGTTCTTTTTCCAACTGTACCGCATTTGACCTCTAATTATTTTGTCTTATTTTGGTAAACTGAAAAGTAATTAACACTTTTTAGAAAATTAAGTTACATATGATAAGCTAAATGTTGAATTGCTGAATTGTATGACGGGTATCACAAGAAGTCGTCAAGCGATTACCTGTTGTTTCTTTTCTGTTATCCTGCCTTCTTTATGTGTCATATAAACGTAATGTCAATAAACAATCCATTATTTCCTCCTGCGAGACTGCGAGAGCTGTACCACGATACAGTTCTCAGTCATATTTCTGTCCCGTTGATTGTTGATGATCTGCGTGATTTCAACGGAACTCAACAACAACTCGGGGTTCAGACTTAGTCCTTTTTTTATCAAAACCTGTGAACATACGTTTGCATGCAGTGTAAAGTGTTTTAATAATCGTTCACAAACAGTTATAGTAAACGCCGTCCATTCGACGTACTTGTGTGACTTGACGAACACAACTCTTCGTAACACAAATCCTACTGATGTTTCAAGCGACTGTGTGTGTATATTTTTTCTATGTGTTTCGTAATGTCGTAACGCGTTATGCTATGTTCCCTTGACAAAGGGATCGTTTCTATTATTTCTATGTTCCCTTGACAAAGGGATCGTTTCTATTATTTCTATGTTCCCTTGACAAAGGGATCGTTTCTATTATTTCTATGTTTCCTTGACAAAGGAATCGTTTCTTACAAATACGAAGAAAATGCATCGTGTTGTGTTGAAGTTAAAGCAGCGAACCATCTGATTTGACAAAATTACTAACTTAATTTTGTGTGTGCGTACGTGTGCTGCACAAAACGTATCATTTATCATAGAGATAAATGGTTGTCGTGTGGCCTAGCTATGGTGGGGTCTTGTGGCCTAGCTATGGTGGGGTCGTGTGTCCTAGCTATGGTGGGGTCGTGTGGCCTAGCTATGGTGGGGTCGTGTGGCCTAGCTATGGTGGGGTCGTGTGGCCTAGCTATGGGGGGTACAACTACCGAACGGAGCTGCTTGTCTTTGGAGTCTTAACGTTTCTATATCTGATGACGTTTTCCACGTGGTATACCACAGTAGTATATCTTGCTGTTTTACGGTTCAATACTCTGTAGTGTTCCATTTAACGAAACGAATACATGGTTTTTATAGATACAGGTAAATGAAACGGACTAATATTATGGTCGGCATTATGATTTATTTGGAAAAAAATATATTTGAATGTTCGATATGAAGGTGAATGTTTTTGTTTTAACTATTAGTGTTCATTGTTATGTCTTTGCTACTACATGTTCACTGTTTCTCACTTAAAGCATCTGTTTATATATGAATTACATGACCACGATTTACATAACTATGTCGTCGATACGCCTACCATTTAGGAACACCTGTTTCTATAATCCTTAGATGCCTTTCTATTTTATCAATTTTGAGATTGATTACGGCATCATTTTCTGTTTTATATGGTGCTATAAAAAGTTTTAGTTGTTAGCTGCTAGTTTTGTTTTTGGTTTTGTTTTTGCAGACTTTCATTTCCGTAAAATCATGTGATAGATTCATGTGTTTGATTTTGATATCGTTAGAAATGCAGTTCCGAGATCCTCCGATGTTCCATGGGTTTACACAACATGTAATGGAAGTCACTCATAGATCCACAAAAATCGGCATCAGGGCAACAGTCCTTTAGGATAATGTGTTTCACGAGATCTTTAACATTTACTATGTTATATCGTGGAATGGAAACATCAGTAATGTCAGAATTGTATGCAATGTAAATATTTTACGAAAAGTTATTTGAAAGAAATGTGCCGCGATGCATGAAATGTTCATATAATCTGTGGTATACTCTACGGTATTACCACTTTCTATCCCTTAGCTGCTACATATATATATTCTTGTGCGGTTTCATCTTGCAAGTAAGATTTGTTTTCATATGTAGTCTAAGGTAAATTAGAAGAAACCTTATCATCATTACAAGAGGTGGGGTACCTGTTGTTGGATTGACGTATGATATGTATTTATTGTACACAGCCTTATTAATTTGTATCTTCTCGTGAAAATCTGACATTACCTGGTTCTCGTTTACATAATGAGCTTCTGACTTCTTTAGAAAAAGATTTTCATTTTTGTTTTTACCTTTTGTACAACTGACGAGTCTCAAGTGGACGACACGGCGTGAGAACACGTAAAGTAAAAAGACCCTCTTAGTGATAAAATATCCCCCTATTTTAAAGATTACAATTAGGACCTGAAGTGTATGCCTTGATATAAAATGTTCACCACAAGAGCCTTGTTTTGCATTGTTGTAAATAGTTGTGTAATGTCAATTATGTATAGTAGATTCCTCCTTGCGTTATACCGACGACGATTTTAGAAATCACCCATCAGCGTAAATGTTACATTTGTATACATATTTTCTTGTTTAATAGAAACGCCGTTATGATGCTGCACATATTTGCTGGAGATAGTTATAGATTTCCTTCAGAATATGTTCACCATTATAAAACTCTTTAAGTTATGAGCTAGTAATTTTATGTATGTATAACGATTTAAAATTACTAATATAAACTTGTCCGTTGTTTAAAATCCGACTATATGCTGTTAAAGCAAAAAATACTTAACACGATTTCTTGAGAAATATCTGAAATTTTCTTATTGTTTGGCATCAGGTCATCACTATGAACCTATTAAGGTTCCTGCCCCACTGACTCTGGTTATTCGTATACACTGTTACCTCCCCTTAATGTCGTTTTATATATAGCTGTAGCTTTACCTGAGGTCAAGGGTTCGAATCCCGGTTAAACACCTCTGACTTTTAACACTCAGAACACTGTTGTTGATTAGAACTTGTTTATGTCATCCTCGTTTCTAGTTTATTCTATTGTATCTAGTTAACGTTTCCTTAAAAGTCCTGTAAAGTATGTTCAGAAATGATTTATTAAAGTAGTCCTAATAAACAAGTTTCTAATATGTATTCAAGTTTATGCAGTGGTACGAGACTCCGTAAGCTACGGGTTTGATTTTGATATACAAATTTTAATAATGTATACCGGATGACATTGTGCTTTAAGGTGTCATACACGCGATGAAGTGCACTTTCTGACAGTGACTAATTACGATAAAACTACTGCTCGGTGGCTATTGCTTGTTTAACCCGGATACACGGGACGTCACACTAACCTGGACATTTGTTCAATCTCTTTGTCAGTTGCAATAATTGAATAAACTATTCATAAACCCTCTATATTTTGAGAATACGGATGTATATTTGATAATGTATTATTTCATGTACCGTTTTACTGGCTTCGTAATCTAAATAAAATTACTGGTAGTGTTACAATGTATATATTAGACGACAAAAACTCAGGTGCAATAAATAAGCTGGGATGTAATTCACTGTATACATATAGATATGACATGGGTTATCAGTCCCAAAGTATTCAAATTCAAGTATAAATCTGTTGAAGCCTGAAGTTGTAAATTTGTGACGTTGTAAGGGTTATTTTGAGGCACTTTTCCCTTTTCTCTGTAATTCAATAGACACTTCCTTTCAACGTGACCCAAGTGATCATTTTAGTCAACAATGTAATTGACTCAGCCGGTGAACTTTCAGTCCCTGAACTTGGTGGTGACCTTGTTAAAAAGACTACTTTATGCTAGGTTTTACATGGAGTACTAGTTCGAGTATAGATGTTCTGTTGTAACCTTGTCCCTGTAATTTTATGACGTTTTAAATAGTTTTAGAAGCATCTATTAGTTTTGCTTTATTGATAGCAGGTGCTTTCTTCCTCGTATTCCAAGTGACTTCTTTAAGCGGCGCTTGTTTCTGCTGGTCGACTCTCAGTCCCCTAGGTTGGCCGTACAGTGAATTTATTCTGGCTCGGTTTACATGCAATTCTACGTTACCTGTAGATTCTGTGAGTTATAAAGGTTTCATGCTCACTGCATATCAAAAACTGCCTCCTTTTTTTGTAGTTTCAGTGATGATTTTACGCAAAAAATACGGTGACTCTGCTCCTGTACTATAAGTCCCCGGGGTTGGCCGTAACTTTGTATAAAACAAGGACGGTAACTCTGCTGGTGTTCTATCAGTCCCCTATGTCGGCCGTAGCTTTGTAGCTGTATATTGTTAACCTTATAAAGAGGTTAACAGGTACATTTTTACTACATTTCACATTTGTTTTGAAACACTTTGGAAACCAGTTTTACCTTCACTACTGCTGATTAGTCATAAATAGTCGAAATGGCAAAACGGAGAAATAAGAAATTTACCCCCTTTTTTTGTTTACTGCTAAAAATTGTGTTTGCTCTGTTTGATTAATTGTATTTAGAAAACAAACTAAGTGGTAACTCTCTTTGTATTATATTACACACTGAATGACGTTCTCTTTTAAATAAAAACAGATAGCATTATAATTATAAAGATGATATTCTTAGACGTTTTGGCGAATAACATTTATTTATCAGTAGATGACTATTTTGATGTTTTTCACGATTGCGAGGATCGAGTTAATTTATGTTAAATGTAGTTTAACTTCTATTTTTGAATAAATCCGTAAAAGTTAATACTGCACTAGTAAAGTGTAATGCACTTTGGGCTACACCAAATTACATGTAACGTGAAAACAAACAACGAGTTATATAAAATCAACTTTAATTTCAAAACAAGAAACATGTAATATCATAATATTACTAAAGAAGTACGAGAAATGCCATCACACAACACGTGGTAAGCCACAACAAACCACGTGTTATATAACAAAACTACGAGTAATATCAAAAAATAGATTACTTTTGATCTTTAAATAAACTAAAGATGATTGAAATCAATTAGTACACAGGATCCTGCTGTCCACATCGGGTGTCAGATAAGAGTTTAAGCAGATTGAAGTAAACCACGAACAGTGCCTTTGCAACTGTTCGGTCGATGAACGTATCACTTATTAATCGCACTTGGTCATGGCAGCTATGTGTTTCCATTGCTGAGATATCACTGATTTTGGACTGTGTTTGCAGCTGATTCCTTCGAAATGATGGCAGTATCAGTCCTAGCACTAATGGGATTCACTTTTCTCTATATGTATATTGTATTATGTCAAGTAATGCTTACTATTTAGTTGTTTAGTAACAGCCAAGAAATGAGAGGGGAACATATTGCCTGACTGGCGCAGAAGCTTCTCAGCCGGTGTGATGTTAACCTTAGACTTGCTCACTAGTTCAGCAACATTAAGCGTGCTCCATGGCTAGGTAAGGTATATGTCTCTGACTCTCCGTGAAATGTTTGTTCTAAAGTCAGGCTTAGCGGATTAGTTTCCTTACTGCGTTTACCAACTGATAATGATACTATTGATATTTACACTAACCAAGGCCAAGCACATATATACAGCGACACATCCATACCTTAATGACGTTGGTTGTGAAACTGTTTATCAAATCATCGACATCCATAAGTAAACGATTTGTACGGGCCTCCCCTTCTGTTTCACAGTAGTTTTGACCAATTTGGAATTTCGTCTGTTCGGGCCTCTAGCATTACCGATGAGTTTCAGAAGTAAACAGATGTGTTATGTATTTTTGGCATGCTGTATCTATTACCACATTCCAAAGGTGCGATCATCTTTGTATGTGTGTTTGTGTTGCGTTCAACTTTCAAGATACAAGAATGTAGATTCTGCTGGTGGGTTTTGCCTTAACCGTAATAGCCATGTTACAGTATCTAGTATATACACTTAGCTAATTATTTCATTTCTAATTAACCAGCAATGATTACTTTTTTTTTTAAAGTTAAAGGGTTTGTGCACCTCTCTGTTTGTTTCAACTGTTGTTTTGAACATTTTAGATTCCCAGATTACCTATGAGTCCTAGAATGACGAAACAGTTGTATGATGCAGTTTCATTCATGTTTGGTATACTGTATCTATTACCTAATTGTGGAGGTGTAGTCACCTGTGTGTGAGAGTGTCATGTTTGGTATACTGTATCTATTATTTAATTGTAGAGGTGTAGTCACCTGTGTGTGAGAGTGTCATTTTTGATACACTGTATCTATTACCTAATTGTATAGGTGTAGTCACCTGTGTGTGAGAGTGTCATGTTTGATAAACTGTATCTATTACCTAATTGTAGAGGTGTAGTCACCTGTGTATGAGAGTGTCATGTTTGATACACTGTATCTATTACCTAATTGTATAGGTATAGTCACCTGTGTTTGAGAGTGTCATGTTTGATATACTATATATATTACCTAATTGTAGAGGTGTAGTCACCTGTGTGTGAGAGTGTCATGTTTGATACCCTGTATCTATTACCTAATTGTAGAGGTGTAGTCACCTTTGTGTGAGAGTGTCATGTTTGATACACTGTATCTATTACCTAATTGTAAAGGTGAAGTCACCTTTGTGTGAGAGTGTCATGTTTGATACACTGTATCTATTACCTAATTGTAGAGGTGTAGTCACCTGTGTGTGAGAGGGTCATGTTTGGTATACTATATCTATTACCTAATTGTATATGTGTAGTCACCTGTGTGTGAGAGTGTCATGTTTGGTATACTGTATCTATTACCTAATTGTATATGTGTAGTCACCTGTGTGTGAGAGTGTCATGT
This sequence comes from Mizuhopecten yessoensis, assembly GCF_002113885.1. Taxonomy (NCBI): domain Eukaryota; kingdom Metazoa; phylum Mollusca; class Bivalvia; order Pectinida; family Pectinidae; genus Mizuhopecten; species Mizuhopecten yessoensis. The sequence continues at coordinate 151,508 of NW_018404851.1, read as the reverse complement.
TTGGTTTACTGTATCTATTACCTAATTGTAGAGGTGTAGTCTCCTGTGTGTGAGAGTGTCATGTTTGGTATACTGTATCTATTACCTAATTGTATATGTGTAGTCACCTGTGTGTGAGAGTGTCATGTTTGGTATACTATATCTATTACCTAATTGTAGAGGTGTAGTCACCTGTGTGTGAGAGTGTCATGTTTGGTATACTGTATCTATTATTCAATTGTAGAGGTGTAGTCACCTGTGTGTGAGAGTGTCATGTTCGGTATACTGTATCTATTATTTAATTGTAGAGGTGTAGTCACCTGTGTGTGAAAGTGTCATGTTTGGTATACTGTATCTATTACCTAAAGGTAAAAGCATCGCCTGTGTGTTTGTTACGTTCATCCTGCAGTCAGATGTAGACCGTTAACGTTTTGCATTTATCCCGGAGGCATTAGGAATGAAGTCAGTACTGCAGGCAAACTGTTCACGAAACAATCAATATGAGGACGTGGGGTATTGTGAAATATATGACATGGGTTAAGAACTTTTCGTAACGGAATTTACGAGGCCCGAAGGATTTAAAATCCCAAATGATATATTCCACTTCGAAAGACAAACATAATGCGCCTTTATGCTGAAATACAAATGTAAGATATTTTGACCTCGATATTTGTCGATGTCCTTTTTGCACGTGAAGGGAACATATGACTGGTTTACCACATTCTGATTTTATATTGGTTCGATGAATTTGTGCCCAAAGCCGTGACATAAATATAGAAATAGTTGATATGGGTTCAATTTAATGTTTGTATTTTATTACTAGAAGTCAATAATAGGATTCATTCAAACTTCGCACACGTCTCCAATATTTTATCTCAATCCATTTTAATTTGCCATATATTTTCCACAGAATTATGTCCATTCTTGTGGCAGACTGGAAACAACTGACCACTGACGTCAGATAGGATGTTTATATCATATCATCAAAACATGGCATTGGCTTTGAAATATGTATAACAGCGAGGATATTGTATACCATTATGGTTTATATATAACAGTATATATTGCGTATAACAGCGAGAATATTGTATACCATTATGGTTTATATATAACAGCGAGGATATTGTATACCATTATGGTTTATATATAACAGTATATTTTTTGTATAACAGCGAGGATATTGTATACCATTATGGTTTATATATAACAGTATATATTGTGTATAACAAAGGCTTAACAAGTGATTCAGATACACCTTTGATAAATTTAGGGTGAATTGAGTCCGGACCTGGGGGCTTCTTTACATTAATGAGATGGAGCTGGTCACATACATCTTGCTCAGTAATCATAATATTTGATAGTTGATGGGGGAAAGGAGGAATATTAGATGGGACGTCTTCAAAAGTTTTATCATTGTAGAAATAGATGTGAAGAAAGAATTAAATGATTCAGACTTATCTAAAGGATGTACTTTCAATTCGCCATAAATTTCCAAAGGATAATCAGTATCATTTTTATTTTTTGAATTAATAACAGATTTGGCTATTCGCCACCATTTCCCAGGGGGGAATGCTTTTGTCAGTAGGAGAGTTTTGTAATTGTGAAAGATAATTTTGTTTTGCATTTCTAATCATGGTAATAACTGTATTTCGTAGCTGTCTATATTTTCCCCATGAAGTGGGAGTATTAATTTGTTTAGCATTTGAATGTTGTCTATTTCTCTGTCTCATTTTCAGGCGGATTTCATTATTCATCCATATTTTATCATTTGGTCTTATTACTGCAGTATTATGTGGTACAAATTTGTCAATACATGTCATTATTTTACTAGAAACAATTTCATTTAAAACTTCAATATTATCTGTGTTACCGAGCTCATCTTCCCAGTCAATTGCTGAAAGATAATGATTAGCATTACCAAGTCTGCATTATTAAAATATATCAATGGTTTTTTAAAAGCAGTTTTCCGAAGTGTCTTGTATGAAATAGTTGCACTTATAGCACCGTGGTCACTACAAGTTGGAGAATGAACAGCTACATTAAAGACTTTAATTGTATCATTTGTCAATTTTATATCGAGGGAAGTTGATGATGTGGAGGTTATTCTAGTAGGTTCATTAATAATATTTTCCAATCCATATTTGGTCATTAATCTTTTAAGATGGGAATTAGGGGTTAATTTCAACATATCCTGGTTAATATCACCAAGGAGAAATACACTTTTATTTAGATCACAGACTTTTTCAAGGACTTCATCTAACTTGCTCCAGTAAATGGCTATATAATCTGGAGCCCTGTATAAACACCCAACAAGTAAAAGTTTGTTTTGTAGTTTTATTTCTACCCAGACAACCTCAACATCATCAGATTCAAGATCAGTTCTGCGTTTTGCAATAATATTGGTTTTTACATATATAAGAACACCTCCTCCTCGTCTGTGTTGTCTATCATTTCGAAAAACTGTAGAACAAATTTCAGTCGGAATATCATCATCTGTAATTGAAGTGTTCAGATGAGTCTCGCTAACACAGACAATATCACATTCTCCATATTCAGCATCAATAATATCAATTTTGTTCCTTAGTGAACAAGCATTTATATGACAGAGTGTAATGCTGTCAGAAATATATTGGTCACTTCTTGTATTAGGTCCTGGATTAGGATGCACATCTACACATAACTGTAGGAGTATCCCTTTAACCGTGTATTGAAAGCTGATATTTACATTTGCTGAGTTCAGAGACAGGAGGAGATCACAATATTGTAAATACATAGGTACATCTGATGCGGACCCCACAGGCTGGACACTGTACATGTACATCTGTTTAAAATCAGTCATTATCGAATATGAAAAGGAACATGGAATGATATACGGACGCCAAGACTATGGGTTCTGGGGGGTGTAGATCTAACATGTAAAATAAATGCAATGATTCGTCAAATAATGATTTGGAGTTCCAATCCAGTACTACTTGTAAGCTAATCATAGACATAAGATTAACATCATGCAAATACATAAACAATGCAATGCATCATTTGTTCTAATAACCATTGAAAGAATAATGTATTACATGCACTTTAAAAGCATGTAAAAAGATAACTTGATATCAAAACTTGTATTTCATAACCAAAATGTTGATGTTGTAGCAAATATTTCGTAAAGAAGGAGCAGATTTAAAACACCGATGGCCAATTAATATTCAATTTTCAGTCTACACGGAGTTGCAAATGACCGAAGTGTACTGACTTCCTTCAAGTTTCTATGCATTCTACAGTATGAAATCAGTACCAAGCCCAGGATATTTACTACATTATGCCATAACTCACTCCGTTGATTCTGATGGTCAATATGGTCAATGACCCTTCACGTTTGAGTGATATCAATAAATTTACCACATGCTTAAAGTAAACATAAACATCGTAAAGAGCGGAAATATGTCACCAATAAGCTCCACGAAGACGTCAATAGGTGTTTCTATCTACATCGACACAAAGACAGGGGTTTCTATCTAATTCGACACAAAGACAGGGGTTTCTATCTACATCGACACAAAGACAGGGGTTTCTATCTACATCGACACAAAGAAAGGGGTTTCTATCTACTTCGACACAAAGACAGGGGTTTCTATTTACATCGACACAAAGACAGGGGTTTCTATCTACTTCGACACAAAGACAGGGGTTTCTATCTACTTCGACACAAAGACAGGGGTTTCTGTCTTCTTCGACACAAAGACAGGGGTTTCTGTCTACATCGACACAAAGACAGGGGTTTCTATCTACTTCGACACAAATACAGGGGTTTCTGTCTACTTCGACACAAAGACAGGGGTTTCTATCTACTTCGACACAAAGACAGGGGTTTCTATCTACTTCGACACAAAGACAGGGGTTTCTATCTACATCGACACAAAGACAGAGGTTTCTATCTACTCATGTTGAAATGTTTCTCTGAGCGATGTTACTTAGCATAAATTGAACGGTTTTTTTATAATTCTATTAACTAAGTTTCACTTCAAAAACGTAATTTACTAATAAGTAGTAGTGCACGCCTCTATATGCGTCATTTTGATGTTTAAGTCGATGTTATTTTATCCAGCAGAAACATGCTCCCAGTTGAGGTGTCAATGCAACCTTTTTGTTGAAATATCTCCTTTGTTATTGATATTGATATTGTATATGCACTTTTAACTCCGATATATCTCGAAATGTCTGACCTGGATGGATATCAATAATAATCAACTGATTATAATAAATTGAAAATGTTCATTTAGAAGAAAGAAATTTCGTACAATAGTACTGTGCTAGATTACTTTTACAGCAATTAAAACATATACTCATCTACCTTGTATATTATAAGTGACGATGTGTAGGGATTTGTCAGTTTAAACGGATGTATTATATTAGAGTCATAGTTGAAGGCTATTGTTGTAGACATTTCGTGATTATTTACAGGGACCACTTAGTGTTATCCGGGTTTTATTTATGTAGGAACAACTGTATATTTTCCTCACAGTCTAAGTGCTAGTAAATACCATAAATCCTTGTGACCGAGTGCCCTCCTAATCAGTCTGAACAAAGTCTGCAATATTTGACAGTGAATCTAGCTACAGTTGACATTAATGGAGGAGGTAGTATTTGTTCTCGAATTTCTTGCAGTAAATCAGCCCGGTGTCGCAGCTGACGATAAACCCTTAGTCAACAAAGGGGAGATAACCTTGTTCATACGGATCTGTCATATATCCGAGGTACATGTCTTGTAATTCTGTAAACAAGACACATAGTTCATGTGTTCTAAGACATATAACAAGAAACGTTAAATAGACACATACGAGTGTTAATGTTATTGCATATAACAAAACACTTAGTTAGTGTAAATACGAGTGTAAATGTTATGGTATATTACTAGACACTCATTGTTAGTAAATATCATTATGTATGATAAGACACATACGTATAATTAATATACAAATGATTATGTATTAATACTGATATCACAGTTGAAAATGATCTGGAGGGTTGTTCTGATGAAATAACGACGATTTATTACGTAAAGTAATAAGTATCATTAAGTATAGCATATGGTGTGTATACATAGCGTTGATATATGTCGATACCAATTTAAACATATCTACTGTCAGGGTACATAGGCTAAGTGTGTACATATCCGCACGTGTGTAGACACGATACAAAGAAAACCTAACATCAGCCCATTTCATTCACAAATACGAAAGAGGGGGAAGTATTATTTATTGATATAGAATGTCAATACTAGTGCCAAAAAAATCCCACTTCTAGAACTAAGTTATCTGTATTCTGTTTTAAGTTTTACATCATATTTCGGCGTTTGGAGCATAATCGAATAAACATATCTACCAACTGTCGATAGTCGTTTGCCATTTGGGGGAAAATTGAGGAAAATGGTGAAAATACGTGATTTTTAAAGAAATTATCAGGGGGGGGGGGGGTCTTGAAGCCCCAAAAAAACTTCTGGATCCGCCACTGATTAACGATGCAAATCTGTCTCCATATCATAATTGTCCATACATCTCCGAGGCCAAAAGAAAAGTTTAACGCTATATACCGGAATGAAGAAACTACCTGTTTTACCATTGCTTATAAAAGAATAAGAAGTGCTCAGAACACAATTGTTCGAGTGTGTTAATTTTAAGCAGAATTTTATCATTCTATTCTTCCTGATACATCCCTATGGGTACTTTTTCAATTCGATATACACCATTGCAAAACACGTACACCTCCTAACTTTCAGAATATTCTAAAAAAAAATAGTGTACCTTTTCAATATCCGAACATTTTGAAGAACCCCAGACTCCACAGTCATAAAATAATATACTACAAATAGATGTAGAAAAGTAAACTGCATCTGTATAAGATTAAATTTATTATTCTAAAATGTTGAAAACGTCTACAATTTCAATTATTTCATTATTATATAACTTGGTTACACAGTCCAGTCCTGAATACGACCCCCATTTTTGAAAACAACTAAAAAAATTTTGTATTGAATGCTAACTCTTAATTTATAGAGTATTCAAAAACACTACTAAGAAGAATATGCAGGCCCTGAACAGTCCTAAAAAATAACCGAATCACCCTTATGTGTGTAACGACCATCTTTGTTAACTAAGGTGCCTGTGTTACATCCGACTTATCACATATATAATGTTATAACATTTAGCTGTCGTACGTGACATTTTAATGTTGTTTGCTCCTGTTTTGTAAACGATTCAGGTAAAGTCAACTTTCCGTACAAAGATGTGGAGGGCATGTGTCATATTTATGATAGTATATAATGTCAAGTGTTGTTAGGACTGTTTACAGATGAGGGTGTAGGTATACCCGTCCCGAACACGTGGTATACAGTGCCATCTCGGTCTGACCATCTAGTATTGCCGAAATTTAACCTTTGACTTGCTTTAACCGACATTTACATAAAATTCCTTTCTTAATCGACGTGGTATAAGAGGTTTCTCCTTTTCCCTTCATTTGAAATCATGTTTAACATGAAAAGTTGTATCTTATATGCAGAGAACATAAAATCTGGAACGAAGTATATTCACTTAACTTAAAAAGACCTTTAAGCTTTGAAGGCAACTTAACCTAACCTAACACCATGTAAATTAACGGCGATCCATGTAAAAGGCCGTTCTTGCAGTTATAGATCAATAATGAGCAAAATGTTGAGTTTTTCCCGAATGAACACTGGACATTTAAATAGATTTAGTAGATACTTTTATGCATTTGTGCTGATTTTGCGATTAAATAAAAACACATCTGTCCAATGTTATTGTTATACATGGTAGTACAAGGCGAATAAATTAAGAAAGCAGCGTGTAAAACAATACAAAGACACAAATAGTGTCCGGAATTTCTTAACAAAAATAGTTATCAATAGTTTCAAAATGAAAATGTAAATTATGACAGTCACATGTATACCCCTAATTCGAAAATCCCAATCTTAAGTAGATCATAAGTGTTTAATATCAACGGCTATGTATGATAATAAGTGATGTATGTTAATTAACAAATGGATGTAGTGAGGAATGTCACTCGATTTGATTTAGTAACAAACGATCTCTGATTAAGTCAATAAATAGAACCATGGAAGCGTTTGTTCAATAAATTAGTCCAGTATAATAAACGCACTTGAAGTCTGGACTCGTCTCCTATCTGGTTCATTTGTTTATGGGCACCAATCCGGATTCCTTGTGAACGTCAACGTTTAATTTACAATTTCATCGTATTTGCTTTATTCTCGACTTCTTACGATATGAACTACAAACCATTTAACTCGTATTTGAACGGCGAAGTTTTTGTAGTAGATATATAGTACATACAAACGCTATCAGCTTCAGTTGAACCAGTTTGTAATAGAATATGGGTGTCTACCAAAAAAGTCATAACTCCAGTAGCAGAAGCCTGCAGTCTTTGGACAAATCTCTCGTGTCAGTGAATACACTTCCGGAAGAGAAAGCACTGCAGAGTAACCATAGGCTAAAACTGAGGAAAAGGTCAACGCAGTACAGGTATATACACACAGTGTTAAGTTCAACCCAAAAAAAATACTACTCTGCTTAAGAGATATTGGAGATAAGAAAAATAGTGAAAAGTTTGATGAAATTCTCAAAATATAAATACGAATATCATTGTATCAATGGTGTTTTCTACTACACTCATTTATAATTAATGACATACGACTATCATTGTATACACGGTTTCTCTACTATTTATAATTAATGACATACGACTATCATTATATACACGGTTTCTCTACTATTTATAATTAATGGCATACGACTATCATTGTATACACGGTCTCTCTACTATTTATAATTAATGACATACGTCTATCATTGTATACACGGTTTCTCTACTATTTATAATTAATGACATACGAATACAAAAGACGAATACAATGATTTTATTCAATGTCTATCTATTATTTATAATGTTGTATCTACAATTTCATTATAACACGTAGTTATCACAGTATATGCATCCAGCCAGTTTTACGTAGGTCTTGTTATATCTTTTTAGACTCCATTGTTATATATTTACATTTGCATGGCATTGTCACTATATAGCCTCTTTGAGAGCTGTGTCGTTGATGGGACTTTAATTACCATGCCGCACGAGCCATAATTACCATGCCGCACGAGACACAATTCTTAGCGTATTAATTACAACACTGACCGGAACTACAATATCCAATGTAAATAAACATGACGGCTGCTGAAATATCGCTGGGCATTGTGAGATTTGATAATGTCATTGTAACTTTATGTGCAAAATTAAAATTAAAATAAAAAACACTTTTATTACAACGAAAACAAAACCAAGGTCTGCAATATCGTACAAAATGCACATCGGTTGAAAACACCAATGCCGGCAATGGAAACAATTTTAACGCTCATGCAATTTATCAGAAATATCGTCTGTTACACTGCACTGATCAACAGGGGTTCGTTATAAATGTCTGAAATACACATATTCTATAGACCTACTGACACATATGTTACAGACCTACTGATGAGTCACAGCACACATAAACATTCGTCATTTCAGACATTTGTAACGAACCTGTGCTCCGTCGCTAGATCACTCACTTCAAACGCAACTGTATCAGTTTCACGCGTCTCGGATCCACGGTTCCTCAGTTTCAGACGACATGTCAAATAACGATGCTTTTATAGAATCTACCGATTGTTGTCGGGTTCCCATATAATCAACAAATACATTCACGCCTGGACTCTTCACAAAACGAGCAAAGAGAAAAGTTCGAATTAACTTCCAAAAATAACTCCCTCGTGGAGGTCAAGGTCCCATTCACGGTGTTCACTGTAATAGCGCGAAATTCGTTCCGGGGGAAAATCGAAACAATTTTAAATCTAACTTTCCGCTCAGATTTCTATTGAAAAATCTGGAATCACCCTATAACCATATCATACGCAATTGTATTGATACTAAATTGTGGAATAAATTTGAAGTGTTTGTTAAAATGTCAAAGTACTACTTTGTTTGCCAATCAGCACGCGACAAAACGCTGTTCAAACTATTGAACGAAATTGTGTGGACTGTCGATAAGGCGGTCATTTTTAATTTTAATTAAGAATTATAAGTTAAAAAAGAACATAAGAGGCAAAGAAAACGTAAATATAAGTTTTGAACTGAAAACAGTTCAATGCTTAAGTAATTACATTAAATCATCATATAAACTTTCAATATGTACATATATGATGTCACCCTCATACGGTGATATGTGAAACTACACGTAACAAACTGGTGATGTTTTCTTGTGCTATTTCCATTCTATATAATTCACATATATAATGTGTAGTAATTGTACATGAAATAGCAAAACGCTATAAGATAATAAGAATTTAAAACTCATTCCTAATAAATCTAATTTTAGTTAAATTCGCGAAAGCTTCATACGTTAATGTCATATGTGATTGACCTCCTTTTGAGATCCCCATTATTAAAATTGCTTTGTTATCCTTTAAAACTCCTTCTTGAAAAAATCAAATGATACAAAAAATGTTAAAACCATAGCAAAGTATTAAAATGTATGCTAATATCAAATATCAATATAACAATATAAAAAAATCGCAACCAAAAAACTGAAAAAATATCTCATTTCAGAATTCAAATGTAGGCCAACACATCCATTGTAAAGAACTATGCCGATACGTTCTGATTACAGACTAACTGTAAGGTGGTTGCATCTTAAATAAGTTTTTCTATCGTGGTATTAACATCCTATTATACTTTGTCTATTGTAATACATGTACCCCCAACTGTTTAGATACATATAAACAGAAAGGTTGGTTTGAGACCGATAGTACGTATACGTTGTTACAACCGAGGGGTTGTTAACCATTGTGACAAGTGAAAATGGTGACAGATAAACAGGGGGAAAAAAATGACTTGTCTATGGTGACTGACACATTTAACGCGTGTATCCCAGGAACTGTCTATAAGCACGTGGTTTGTTGTAAAAAAAACTGACGCCATATCCCCAGTCTTCAAATGTTCGTATTTGCCTTGGTCGTATTTGTCTTGGTCGTATTTGCCTTGGTCGTATTTGTCGTATTTGCCTTGGTCGTATTTGCCTTGGTCGTATTTGTTTTGGTCGTATTTATCGTATTTGTCGTATTTGCCTTGGTCGTATTTGTCTTGGTCGTATTTGCCTTGCTCGTATTTGCCTTGGTCGTATTTGTCTTGGTCGTATTTGTCGTATTTGCCTTGGTCGTATTTGTCTTGGTCGTATTTGTTGTATCTGTCTTGGTCGTATTTGTCTTGGTCGTATTTGTCGTATTTGTCGTATTTTCCTTGGTCGTATTTGTCTTGGTCGTATTTGCCTTGTTCGTATTTGTCTTGGTCGTGTTTGCCTTGGTCGTATTTGTCTTGGACTTATTGGCCTTGGTCGTATTGCCTTGGTCGTATTTGTCTTGGACTTCTTGGCCTTGGTCGTATTGCCTTGGTCGTATTTGTCTTGGACTTATTGGCCTTGGTCGGATTGCCTTGGTCGTATTTGTCTTGGTCGTATTTGTCTTGATCGTATTTGTCTTGGTCGTATTTGCCTTGGTTGTATTTGTCTTGATCGTATTTGCCTAGGTCGTATTTGTCTTGGTCGTATTTGCCTTGGTCGTATTTGTCTTGGTCGTGTTTGCCTTGGTCGTATTTGTCTTGGACTTATTGGCCTTGGTCGTATTTGCCTTTGTCGTATTTGTCTTGGTCGTATTTGTCGTATTTGTCTTGGTCGTATTTGCTTTGGTCGTCATTGTCTTGGTCGTATTGTTTTGGTCGTATTTGTTTTGGTCGTATTTGCCTTTGTCGTATTTGCCTTAGTCGTATTTGTTTTGGTCGTATTTGCCTTTGTCGTATTTGTCTTGGTCGTGTGTGCTTTTGTCGTATTTGCCTTAGTCGTATTTTTTTGGTCGTATTTGCCTTGGTCGTATTTGCTTTGGTTGTATTTGCCTTTGTCGTATTTGCCTTAGTCGTATTTGTTTTGGTCGTATTTGCCTTTGTCGTATTTGCCTTAGTCGTATTTGTTTTGGTCGTATTTGCCTTTGTCGTATTTGTCTTGTTCGTATTTGCTTTGGTCGAAATTGTCTTGGTCGTATATTTTTGGTCGTATTTGCCTTGGTCGTATTTGTTTTGGTCGTATCTGCCTTTGTCGTATTTGCCTTAGTCATATTTGTTTTGGTCGTATTTGCCTTTGTCGTATTTGTCTTGGTCATATTTGTCTTGCTCGTATTTGTCTTGGTCGTATTTGCTTTGGTCGTATTTGCCTTGGTCGTATTTGCCTTGGTCATATTTGCTTTGGTCGTATTTGTCTTGGTCGTATTTGCTTTGGTCGTATTTGCTTTGGTCGTATTTGTCTTGGTCGTATTTGCTTTGGTCGTATTTACTTTGGTCGTATTTGTCTTGGTCGTATTTGTCTTGGTCGTATTTGCCTTGGTCGTATTTGCCTTTGTCGTATTTGCTTTGGTCGTATTATTCTTGGTCGTATTTGCTTTGGTCGTATTTGTCTTGGTCGTATTTGTCGTATCTGCCTTGGTCGTATTTGCTTTGGTCGAATTTGCCTTGGTCGTATTTGTCTTGTTCATATTTGCCTTGGTCGTATTTGTCATGGTCGTATTTGCCTTGGTCGTATTTGTCGTATTTGTCTTGGTCGTATTTGCCTTGGTAGTATTTGCTTTGGTTTTGTTTACACTTTCCGTATAGATGCTATATTTTTTATTTTAAACAACCTAATCCTGATACGAGTTTGAAAACAAAATAAAACAAAAGCAGACCACATTGGCTTGTCATACGCTATGAAATGTCATAATTATGTTGAATAAACTGTGTTTGTAGACCAACAAAAGACCATGTGAACTTTAAACGTGCAATTTTCTCATTAATTACTAAATGATGTAGCCAACAATTCGACTTACAGCGTGTGTATTTAAAATTGTGAATACTGGTCCATGGTAATGAATAGTGAAGCTCTGTTTATAATTCAAAACAGCATAAAGAGAAATAAGCACAAACCTTAGAATATTAGTGGGTGCAATATCATACATGATGTACCTTTAACGTTCAAGGCCATTGTCCAAAATGTGTGTTCAAATAATATGGACCTATTTCTTTACTTTTTATAATATATAATTTACACTCAAATTAAATGAAAACTCTCCACTTAGTACACAACTTCAAAAGAACTGTATAAATCGTAAATCAGCGCCCGTGTAAAGTGACGTACATTATCGTTTACACTTCGTGCGGGGCATGCTTTCCTTTGCGCAATTGTAACACAGTCTTGTCGATTATCGTACCCGTGCAGTTGATTGATGCTGTCAAACATCTTCACTGCCACACATACCAATTACCAATTAATCAAACAGGTGTTTACACCTAAAAGGACTGTCATCCATAAGTGTAAACAATCAAAAGTACTGGTACACCAAATGCTATCGTTTACCCGGGGGGTCTAGGTAAAGTGTTTGCACACTATTTAAACAATGCAGACATGACAAAATGTGCAATGTTTACGTTTGTGCCATGTAAACTGGAATTAATTAATTGGAAAGATACGAGAACGAACCTGCTTTGCCATGTAATTAAATGTCATCTTCGCTCCATCCTGACCCGACACACTTTACTTTTCAACACTGCAGTGGTGAACGGACATTTACGAGAGTTCTATGACTCATATGTTGGTCAAATTCTTGGTCAAATTTATTTGTACATCTGAACGCTTGAATACCTTAATATTAAGGATGTACTCTTCTGAGGTTTCAATCACGTTCAAATCTCGTTTTGATCTGGTGTAATGGGTTTTTGTATAAGCAAACACGCATCTGAAAAATATTCCAAAAAACTAGATGCCTGTTGTTTCTAGAACTTTTTTTACAAGAATTTAAAAAAAATTGCCAATTCGGCGGCCATTTTGAAAATGTGTATTAATGTGTATTTCTTGCGCTTCAAAAAAGGCCAAAATTTCACTCTTTTTGACACTAGATTAATCACTTAACTTGTCATTGTGTCGCCATTTTTAATTGTAGCAGGTTCAATTTTGCTGTACGACTTTATAATGTTCAATATGATAAAAATAATATGCAACAAACTGAAAATTATACATTATTGTGGGTTTTTTTTCAAGTATTTAGTGTAAATGAAGCACTTTTGAAATTTGACCCGGAAAAAAGTAAAACATAACACAAATGATAACGGGACAAAAAAAGAAGCACACTGACCCCCCATTTTTGTAGATGTTTTAGAAAGAGAAACACATTTTCACTTAATTCATTAAATATCAAAAAAAGTTAAATTCCAGAACTTTTATAAAAAAAAATAGGGGGTAGGGGTAACTAAAATCGTCTTTCTGAGTTAAAAGAATAAGATTAAGAAATTTTACTTCCATAATTTAAAAGAAAATAATATTTTTATCAATTCTACAAACATTCATACATATCTGATAACACACTTGGAAAAAATTGTATGAATTTGTTCTGCAAATGGTCAAAACCCAAAAAATCACCTAAAATCACATGTTGTGTTAAATTGGTATCTTTGACCGATCATAGCACAAAAACGAACACACGGACATATGTTTTTTTTTTGCATTTTCTACTATGCCATTAATTCCTTTTTCCAAAAATCCATATAAGAAAAAAAGTTTAATACAGGAAATTTTTGACTTCTCAGAGGTGTACATCCTTAAGTAAACTGTGTATACAACGTAATGGCGTCATATTCTGATATGTTTAATTACCCTTTGATCTATCACGCATTTCGTGGAGACCTCTTCTGTAGGTTTAATACCGGAAGTTCATATATTTAGACATTATGAGCAGTGTGTTGTGTTACATACAATTCTTAGTATTGTCATACATCTGTATTGCCATTCAATGTAAACACTAATAACGTTTCTTGATCAGAAGGAACAGTTTTACACCAGAGACAAACTTTATAAAGGGGTACTATAATGCTACTAGTGATGGATTCTATCTTGTTACAACAAATAAATAAGCCTGATGGTTAGGAATGATGAAAACTAACGTGCATTTGCATTTGGGGATAGGCTTGTTCATGTAAAATAATCAAAAGTTTGAAATTTGGCGCCCACGCAATGGAATTTATTGGACAGGAATTGTAAATTGTTCCTCGAATTTTGCTAATACAGTACATTGTACAAAGCAAAGTCAGCTTAGAATCCATACTTTATTCAATAAGAATACAAATATGCATAGGCCATGCGGCCGTTAACGCTGGTTTATAAGGTATTTGTAAGCTGTAAGAAGCGTAATAACAACCTGTCGGAACTTCACATATGCTGTTGAATGAACATTGACATTTCATAAAGGTGGGACCAGATGTCTGTAGGCCGCATGGATCGTTATATAGAAGTTTAGCACAAGCGTACTAGCTGTCCACACTTCACTTGACAGTAGCCTCTGAAGTATGAGTTATTATGGAGAGTACATGTATAATCTATTGTAAAACAGACAAAAACAAGATATCAATTCCACACACACACAACATAACATTTAGCCCAGTCGTGGGTGTTTAAGGGGGTAAGTATATATGCTTATCACATTGTATTGTAGCTTAATCACCAGCTGTCAGGAAAGACATCATTTTTTTTCATTGAATTTTACAGAAAAAATCAAGAATGTTGTAGGCGTAAATTGTCAAAAATCCATACTCATCTTAAGGAAACTGAAAAAGCCAATATATTGTTCGAATATTGTCCTGAGGTAACTCAATATAAGACTATTGTTTTTTCGTAATCCCTTTAATTTTACTAGATGTTGAGTTATTTCTAGATTCGGGTTGTATTTTTTAAAATAATATATTTTGAAGTGTGAATTTGAAGGAATTGCGGAAACCACAACACAAAATATTTAAGGGGACCACTAAACATGGGATATTGTGATAGTTTTAAAAGTTCGTTACAGTATTTGTGATGCCTGTATCAAAAACTGTTATTACATCAGATTTATGACAAAAGTCATTTTTATTGATGTTTTAACTTTGCTTTTGACACTACTGGATCAATTTTGTTTTATTTTTAATGTGATATTCCGTCTTTGCGTATTGCAGAGTTATCTTCTCTTGAGAGCAGGTGTTGATTGTTACATATGTACGTCATTGGTTTGCGTGAGAAAATTGCGTCGTTTTCTCAAAAATTGATGACGTTACTCTCACAAACAAGTGACGTAACAATCAATACCTGCTTCCAAGAGAAGATAACTCTGCAATACGCAAAGACGGAATAAGATTCATTCTGTTCCAGTCTGGTGTAGATGTCCTAATGTAGGTGACATAATTAATTTCCAGGTGTCGGAGACGCTTGTCCCAGCTGCTTCATACCCATGTTGTCCTGATTTCCGTCTGCATCCTCAGCGCTCTTGATGCCTCCTGTGTTCTCGGACAGATCATCTGCGATATTCTCATAATGTCAGGTATAATATATGTTCACCAATGACCGATAGTATTATTATTGTTCAGCACATAAAAGACAGGTAAAATCTAGTTTCAACGTTTCAAAAAGAATAAGTATTATTACGACTAATATATCCGACGCTTGTTTGTCCAAATATGATAAATACCATGTACGTAGTAAGTTTGATGGCCGCTTGAGTCTTGCCACTAAAGGAAGTTTTGATCCGATTGATGATTAGATCTTGAAACACTTTGTAATATCATCAATCAAAGTTTGCTAGATCTTGATGTTTTGAATACATTTGTGATTGAGTTGTCTCCCTTTCAATGATAAGTATCGTTTCCAATGTTATTTTGATTGCCATATGAGACGTGTTTTCCACCTCATCTTAAGACGATTACTTTTTTGTTCTATGTTACCGTTAATTATTCAGTTATTATCACATGTATGCTTTATTTTTAGACACACAACACGAAAACGACATTATGCAGGAGAAAGCGGTGGAGCAGTTTAAGCTTCTGTGTCCTGCTCTTGACCACCACTCAGACACTGATCACACACTTCATCTTGACGAAATCATAGAGATGCTGGAAACAAATAAGACAGTATGCAGCGGAACTGCACATGTCGGTACTCCACACGCCCACTCCTCGCTCAGTCGTGCACTCACAGTTGATAATGACGTTCTTTTAAGTTTCGATTCATTATCGAATGGATACGCAGAACAAAAAACCGCCGATCGTTTGCTACAGAGACAGAAACGCTCAGACGAGAATCAACATCACCGATCAAAGCGCGCCGCCGGAGGAGCAGACGATCATGACCACGGCCATTCTGTTACCCACGAAGTCACCCATTACTTTCATATAGGGAGCATGGCCATACTATCCATCTTACTGTTTGAGGTCGGTTTAATAGCGTTTGTCTGTGAACTGTATTTTTATATTGGTCCACACACAGCGGTATGAAACAGTCATTGGTTTGATTGGGTAATTTCTCTTCATATCATCATATTGTTAATGTTTTGTCTTTGAATTGGAAATACATGCCAGAACATCCAGAATATGACATTAAAGATGCCAGACCGTTCATTTCTATCTTTATATGTTAATGTCAACGTACTCTTTTGCAACAATGGTCACCTCGTTATCAAACGCTCTGGTGGCATGTGTAGTTCACTGTCTGTTACATTGCACAGCCTATTAGCTTTTTAAAGTCTATTCTGAACATCAAGATTTTCCGGATCTTATTGACAACTAGGCGTCACCGATCCATGGTTCTCTGAGTCCTAAGTTTTAAATCGACGCGAAGGAAATTAAACCACTCAACGTTACCATGTTCAATCTTCTACTTGTCTTTATTCTTTAATGTTATTTGTTTATTTAATAAACATCATCATCATCGTCGTCATCTGTCTGTAAGTATTTAATTCGAAAAGAAGTAACCGTTAATACATTTTCAAACGTTTTGTTTGTTCCACAGGCATTTCTCAAAGTCATTGGAATGGGCAGTCACTTTCTAAAACACAGACTCGAGGTAACGTACCTGTCATTTAAAATTATGGCATTGCTTAACTAGAGCTATATAGACATATCAGACCTCGGGCTGATATGGCATGTGATATGGATTTTATCGTGTTTTATTCTATTTATCATATATTTCGATCAACATTGAAAGTTACATTCAACACAAATTTAATAAATAAAAAATAACTTTGGTTAGAAATAACAGATTTGAATACTGATAACATGGCAAGGTTAACATCATAGTACTGTATGTTAATGCTCTTCACTTGATTCAATCGGAATCAGAGTCACTGTCAAACACGTGTACTCTTTTTCTGTTGCTGGTATTTCGTTCAACTGTACCGCAGGGCTGATTTTCTGCTCTGTGTCGAGACAGATTTCTCTTGTAAATATTGTCACCAAGCTCCAGTATCCGATTAGCCGGTGAATTGAGAATTGTATCACTTTCAGTTTCTTGACCTGACATCATAAGTGACCGTCGGATCTAATGTGAACAAAGCAGTGGTTGTCTGCTGCGCTTATAACTCTAGAGGTGTTCCGAACTTGAAAAGTGCTGAAAGTCGTTATATGCAATCCGACTGCCTGTCTGATATATGTGATATGCATATCCCGACCGTCAGTCTGATATGGGTCAAGTTAATTTAACCGTATTACACAGTATATAGTACTAAGTATATGATAAATATTCTATCACTTTCCTTGTTATACCAGTTGGTTCTCCAATCTTCTCAGTGTTAAATTACTTTTAGCCTGTGATGTAGATACTCCCACTTCATTTCACGATATTATTTATCGATGTTCTGTGGTGAATACGATATAGGTTGTACGCATTTTGTCGTATGAAATATATTATTATTGTTTATATATATACAGAATATTACATATGTAGCTGTTGATGTTATGTGGTAAATACCAGCGGTTATAGTCCATACAATGTATATCATTCGAGAAAATATTGAGTCATATTTTCTGAACATTTTACATAATTTCAACAACCTAAAGTTAAAAACATGATGAATTGACTGTTTAAAACAATATGACATTGTCTTCAAAATAAAATGCATGAGGTTAGGCAAGAGGAATTGTTGAAATTGAAATTTGAATTGATTTAGATATTACTTAACCTCAATCATAAATTCAAAACACAATAAAAACATAACGATATATCACGATTGCAAAAAAATATCTATGATCTATTGAATCATGACATCAATTAAAACATAACGATGCGTCTTAGTATCAAGAAATATATTCATTACTGAATGATGTTATAAATTAATTCCACATAACATTGAGTCATCCGGTTCTCTATGATATGTGATTCTTTTACTCGTCTGTCAATAGCATCATCATCTTAATAATAAACATTTCTAACTTGTTACATTTCAACAAAAACCGACTTAACATCTCAGGAAACATAAAATGGGTTTCTTTGTTTTATAGATCTTTAACATCTCTATCAAATCATAGCTAACCCATTTGTACTTGATTTTTCGTATTTGATGTTGTTTTCTCATGCTTATAATAGTAATGATGTTTATTCAGGAAAAGGCATACACAACAAAACAATTGATTTAAGTAGGTAGTTAACAAAGTTGATATCTATAATCTACGTAGTTTGCCTTACCCTGGGATAGCCTACCAATACCCTAGAAAGCTGATTTCCAATTGGGTCACCTTGCTCACATCTTTAAATTTTCTCGCTTGTTGTCTGTCAAGAATGTTCCTACAGAGAATTAAAGAAAATCGTTATTCGCTTTTGATCTACTGATGAAAGGATAAGCCCAGATTTAACTTTTTCTCGCTTGCTATTAAAATCAACTAACGTTATGTATTTTAAATTTGAAGGTTTTTGACGCGTTTGTCGTCACCGTTTCTTGGTGTCTCGATGTTGCATTTTGGGAAGGTATCTGGGCACATCCGGGCACCGAAGCTGCAACCATCCTCATCATCATCTTACCGTGGAGAATCATCAGGATAGTCAATAGTAATTACTTTTATTGATATTGATTATTGCTGCAAGGAATTTAAACACTTAAATAAATTCAAATTAATAAATCAACTAAATTTGAGTCCTCGTCTTGTTGGTATATTAATGTGTATGCCCTGTTTCTTATCTACTTCTTTTTTTTTGACATCCAATAAATGTTTGTTTACATTCCGTAATTGAATTTGTTTGTTTTAATTAGAAGCGTTTACTAATGGAAAAGTGTTTATAAAAATAACTATTAACTCAAATTTGGAATTATTGCAAAATATATACTCAAAACACTTTAATGAACGTCAAGTCAGGTATGTGTGTATACGATCAAACAGGTTTATAGTTACGATTTGCTGTCGGTGTTATTGGCTGTTTTTCTGATTGAAAAGGTTTCGTTTTGGTCATCAAGGAAAAGGATATGGTTGAGTTGAAGGTTGTCAAACAGCAGTACCGATCCGCCATAAAGGTGGCCAGGGCACTGAAGCGGAAACGGGATATGTATCGGGTAAGGATTATCCATTCACGTGCATTGTTTAATAATGCGCCTCAACGCACAAACTAAATCTGACAACTACAAAGGTGTTTTTTTATAATGAATAACACCTATATTGAATTTATATAGCGTATGATCTATGATAACGAAATGAAATAAAACACCTATATTGTGTTTATACCGTATGAGCTATGGTTAAGATGTTAAAATGAACAACTACATGGTACCTTTATAGCGCATAGGATATACTCACGAACGCGCAATAAAGGAGTATCCAGTATGTTATATACGTGTAGATGATTTGTGTAGGGAACACAATATAATATCTACATTTGTATGTTTCACTTAGGTAGAAGCCAGACAACTGCAGGGTCTCTGTAGGAAACACACAGTCGACGAGGCGGAGATTATTGCCTGTGCTCCACTAGGTAATTCTTATATAAGTTGTCTCCCTTAGTTCGTAATGTACACGCTTCAAAACCACTTTTTTTCGCTATTCTTCTTTAGTGTACAATGGCCCCATCAACATATTGATGATTATGCCTTTGGAAACCTGTGCACAGAGGAATGCAAAAACTGGATTATTTACAGTGATTATATAAGTTGTTGTTTTTGCAGGGTATACGATGAACGGTTAAAAGCTGGCGTATGTGTGCTACATGTAGCGTGTGATGAGGGCTTCAAGGGCTACATAGGGTATGCGTTCCTTGAACTCCGCGAGTGTTGTGCATTGTACTGCTGATGTGGGAAGGAGATTTGTAGGTGTCCTTTGTAGCAGATATGTGTTTGTATGCATAAGGGTGTGCATGTCTGGTTCGAGGGTCTACGGGTGTGAGTATAGATGGTCTACGGGTGTGAGTATAGATGGTCTACGGCCGGGTGTGAGTATAGATGGTCTACGGGTGTGAGTATAGATGGTCTACGGGTGTGAGTATAGAGGGTCTACGGGTGTGAGTATAGATGGTCTACGGGTGTGAGTATAGAGGGTCTACGGGTGTGAGTATAGAGGATCTACGGGTGTGAGTATAGATGCGGGGTTTATTGCTACAAGTTGGTGAACTGTTTTGTAAAAGAGGATTATTCTTGTGTGAAAGCGTCGTGTTTGTAGTGTTAACCATCTATACCTTGTTTTCATAAGATGATATAGGTTGTTTTTTTCTGCTGTTGTATTTTCCATTTGGCTGGGGGGTTTTATCCTACATATGCGACGGCGCACTTATTTAGTCGCGGTTATGCTTCATTGTTATAATACCGATTTTTAAAAAAATATTATGTAAAATATTGCCATATATAACGATAACTAAATTTATGACACTGATTTTGATATGCTTTATTAATTGCCTCTAATTATAGGAGAACCATAACAATACCTCAGAGAAATAGGCAGAGAAGCGTGCTTACCTGTTTCCTTTTAGTATAATACACAATGACCCTCACTGGTCACGTCGTGGTCAGTGGCAAAAATAGAACTTGACCTACGATGTCCAGTTAAAATAGAATGACATATATACAGTTACCGCTGACAGGTTAAGTATAAACAATTTCGCGTTTGTAACACAGACGATGACAGAGACCGACATTAGAAACTATATGTAACATTGACTATGTTCGACATATCGGTGTACCTAAGTATCGATACTTGATATATGGGAGAAACCAGACTAGCTTTCCTAGTGAAGTTTATCCTTGAGGTATCACTGTAAGAGTTGATTCTGTCATCAATACGAAAACGAAACAAAATGATATTTCTGCATCTCTGTATTACAACTAGTTATATTTTCAAATGATCTGTAACTATGGCAATTGTAAGTTAAGCAATAATCTAGAAATGCCACTTACATGTAACTTGACATACTGTCGGATTTGCCGTCAAACTTTGTGCTCCAATACCAGAGGTACGTTTTCAGCAGATTGTTACACGAAGGCTACCCTTAGAAACAACCCTGACTATGTGTATGGTCGAATTGTCCGTGTCTTTAAATGAGGCTGAATTTGTCGATGATCTTACTATGACAGGTTAGGAAAGAGCTTGCCGAGTCCAACGATATGGTGTCTTAGAAAATCAGAAAACATGGCCATAACCACCTCTACATCAGCCGCTTACCCTGGTCTTTACTGACAACATGGCACACTAGGACACGTTACTTATCAGCTGTATGATAAATTTTTTCCGAACATAAATGTTCTATTTCTATAAAGCGCATTACTGATTCCCCGCCTACAGTGTTTACACAATGCGTTTGGTTCGATGTTCACCGATTTGATTCGTGGCATTAACAGATAACGATTAATTCTGACACAGGTTTACAAGATTTTCTGATTATTAACGACTATGGGTAAACTATATGGCTAACATCGGGAACATATTTGAGAATATTCTGTTGTTTTCTGGAATAAGGAAATCGTCGTTTTTAATATTGCTCATACGTGTGATTTTTGGTGTTTGAAACCCCTCACCGGGCCTGGTTTTAATGTCGTAAATTAACTAAGATTTATATGGAGTTACAAAGAAGCAGAATACGCTTATTCTGTCGGAGCTCCAGGTTTTATTATCTTTGCAGACTTTCCAGAGTCTCCATTTAAACCTTACTATTATTTATACTTTGCGCCAATTAAATCGATTTAATTGATTTACGTTCATTTCTTAACTCGTTATAATGGTCTTTGGGGGACTAACTGGCCAAAAACATAAATACATGCATCCGCGAATAAACAAGACAAGTACTATATGGCCAATTACAGATTACAATTATGATTGACTGATACATGCAATTACCTAGAGTTCAATGTCAGTTACACATCTTACCTCGACTTATCACTGTTTATACCATGATTTATACCTTAATGGGATCGAGTGTCAACAACATATATACATTGACTTTTGAACTGAAAAAAGTTGTAGCTGTAAACGAGAGGTTTATCTGTCATGGTTATTGTGGCTGTAAACGAGAGGTTTTTCTTTCATGGTTATTGGGGCTGTAAACGAGAGGTTTTTCTGTCATAGTTATTGTGGCTGTAAACGAGAGGTTTTTCTGTCATGGTTATTGCATGACTACAAGGTTACACGTACCCTTGCTGTTTCAGTGAAGCAGCGTCGCCGCAGCAGCAGTTTGTTTCCGGTGCTATCAAGCTTTGCCTCTTTAGCCATGATTGGTGCGGTGGGAACCAGCGTTCCTGACCTGCACGAAGCCTCATCAGAGGAGGAGGAAGAAGACAAACAGATCGGTAGAACCAACAGCATTGCACAGTTGTTAAGGTCCATATCGTCGGAGAGTGAGCTGTCAGGACCTGTCACCTTTAGTCTCTCGCCTGATCCTATGGATAGTCCTAATAGTGGAACACGAGTATTTACATTTGACGGTACAAGCAACAGTTCTAAACCACCTAGATATGACCAGATGAACACTACAGACCTTGCCGAGGTTGGTGATGTTGTTTCATATACCATTGCCTATTTCTGTGATGTAAAATTGATGGTGTGTTTTATTCATATATATCAAAAGGCGATGCGTCTAATTTTGATGTCTGATATGTTCTGTTTCTTTTATAAACATTTCTTATAAGGACAGTTGAATAGGAAGTGTTATTACTGCATCCATCCCACTATGTACAAGTAATCCACGAAGCGGCGCCTGACATACTATTGCGGATAAGATCCAAAATGTTCTGTACTGTCTAAAATAATATCAAACAATTACTGTGAAACATCTTTATAGCGATAACATAACACAACACTATTTCAAAACAGACTACTCTATCTAACCAACATGTACTGAAGCATTAGTTATGTTGTTCCCGAATTATAACAATTCCTTGTTTATAAAGATATCGGACGTTGTTTTATTTATAACTTGTTGTTACAGAGCCTTCACACAAGTTTGTGATATTGGACGTTGATTATTCATACTCGTCTGTGATAAATAAATGACGTTGTTTATTTATAAACCTGTTGTTACCGGGCCTACACACAAGTCTGTGATAAAGGACGTTGTTTATTTATAAACCTGTTGTTACCGGGCCTACACACAAGTCTGTGATAACTGACGTTGTTTATTAATAAACTTGTTGTTACATGGCCTACATAAACGTCTGTGATAAAGGACGTTGTTTATATATAATCATGTTGTTAAAGGGCCTACACACTCGTTAGTGATAAAGGACGTTGTTTATTTATAAACTTGTTGTTACCGGGCCTAAACAAAAGTCGGTGATAAAGGACGTTGTTTATTTATAACTTGTTGTTATAGGTCCTACACAAATGTCTGTGATAAAGGACGTTGTTTATTTATAACTTGTTGTTACAGGGTCTACACACTCGTCTGTGATAAAGGACGTTGTTTATTTATAACTTGTTGTTATAGGTCCTACACACTCGTCTGTGATAAAGGACGTTGTTTATCTATAACTTGTTGTTTTAGGGCTTACACACTCGTCTGTGATAAAGGACGTTGTCTATTTATAAACTTGTTGTTATAGGGCCTACACACAAGTCTGTGATAAAGGACGTTGTTTATTTATAACTTGTTGTT
The DNA here is from genome assembly GCF_002113885.1 of Mizuhopecten yessoensis. Classification (NCBI taxonomy): domain Eukaryota; kingdom Metazoa; phylum Mollusca; class Bivalvia; order Pectinida; family Pectinidae; genus Mizuhopecten; species Mizuhopecten yessoensis. The sequence goes on along the minus strand of NW_018404851.1, from coordinate 127,543 downwards.
ACAGGGGTTTGCACACACGTCTGTGATAAAGGACGTTGTTTATTTATAACTTATTGTTACAGGGCCTACACACACGGCTGTGATAAAGGACATCTGTTGGAGTTAACGAGGCTTAACCCGGAACCATTGCTAAAGACACCTGATGACAGCTGTTGTTAAGAGCAGTTACCTCGATAATAAATACGACGATAGCGATAATACGTGTAATAGGAGTGATCCAGTAATGTATAACATTCATATCAAAATTTACTAACATTGTAAATAGATCGAATCGATTCCAGTTCGTATATAGTGATAATGCTATTAAAATGTGTTTCCTAGATTCAACACTTAAAACTGAATTTATTCCAAAAAGCGATTTTTAACACCCTAGCTTTCGCAGCCTAAAAATAAACGTTTATCGGATGCAAAGTGGTAAGTTACTGCAACAGGACTATTCTTTCATGAGGTAACACGAACGAATGCTGAGATTATTATTTATATAGCATTCTGAATCTGACTAAATTCTATATTCTTGAAAATAAGGAGGTTTACAATTTTTTCATATAATGACATTTTGGCTTTAGTCGACGAAAGTATTACGATCATTATCACAGTACATTACCAAAAAAAAACCACATTAGACAAAGCAAGTAACAAACACGTAACGTAACACAATGTTAAGTTCACCGCAATATTTGTCCGTTTGCATATTGTTGAGTAAACACTATGTTAAAATTATATCTTAATATCTAAATATAAAGATGAGATTGTATTTATTTCCATTAAACTGACTACGAGTATACTACACAACTATATTCGTTAGGGTTTGAAATTCACTTGCATTCTTTTGCTATGCAAATATGTGTGCACCTGCATGCTTGTAACCTGTATATGATTCATCACCAATGCATTTACATTTACCAGGACAAGATACACGATATTTAACATATCAAGTGGCATGCAACAGACCCCACCTGAATTGTCAGTTTAAGGGCATACAGGTTGTCTGCATCATGTCAATCATAAAATGCAGTTTTTGTTTCTTTAAGAACGTTATAAGTTATTTGACTTTCAAAATATGAATTAATATTTATATTAACAACAACACTTGTACCGATAAGCATGTATATTACAATCGATATAAGTCAATTGCATTTGTAATTATTTAGATAAATACGTAAAACATTATTTGTCGCAAATAAAAATATATCGAATTATATGCGAACAATAACAAGGGTAGCGGTAAACAATTATCAAATAAATACGTATAACTACACGGGTACTGATGAAGTTTTATCAAAATCAATAAACATATAAGAAACAATAACTTATGACAGGTCAATTGATAAAGATATATTACAATATATATGAACAGCTACACGTGTAAAGATAAACATTTATTACAGTACATACATGTACCTACAACTACACGTGTAAAGATAAACATGTATTACTGTACATACCTACAGCTACACGTGTAAAGATAAACATGTATTACAGAATATACCTACAGCTACACGTGTAAAGATAAACATGTATAACTGTACATACCTACAGCTACACGTGTAAAGATACAGTACGTACATACCTACAGCTACACGTGTAAAGATTAACATGTATTACAGTACACACCTACAGCTACACGTGTAAAGATTAACATTTATTACAGTACACATCTACAGCTACACGTGTAAAGATAAACATGTATTACAGAATATACCTACAGCTACACGTGTAAAGATACAGTACGTACATAACTACAGCTACACGTGTAAAGATTAACATTTATTACAGTACACACCTACAGCTACACGTGTAAAGATAAACATGTATTACTGTACATACCTACAGCTACACGTGTAAAGATTAACATTTATTACAGTACACATCTACAGCTACGCGTGTAAAGATAAACATGTATTACAGAATATACCTACAGCTACACGTGTAAAGATACAGTACGTACATAACTACTGCTACACGTGTAAAGATTAACATTTATTACAGTACACATCTACAGCTACGCGTGTAAAGATAAACATGTATTACAGAATATACCTACAGATACACGTGTAAAGATAAACATGTATTACTGTATATACCTACAGCTACACATGTAAAGATAAACATGTATTACTGTACATACCTACAGCTACACGTGTAAATTAACATTTATTACAGTACACACCTACAGCTAAACATGTAAAGATAAACATGTATTACTGTACATACCTACAGCTACACGTGTAAAGATTAACATGTATTACAGTACACACCTACAGCTACACGTGTAAAGATTAACATTTATTACAGTACACATCTACAGCTACACGTGTAAAGATAAACATGTATTACAGAATATTCCTACAGCTACACGTGTAAAGATAAACATGTATGACTGTACATACTTACAGCTACACGTGTTAAGATTAACATTTATTACAGTACACACGGCAAGCCTCGTTCTGGACAAAAAATCTTAGTCCTCGGGTTGAGGTTTCTCTATATTACACAACCAGTAGCGATAGATTCTACTAATCTTCAGCTACACGTGTAAATATAAAAATGTCTTCCTGTATATACCTACAACTACACGTGTACAGATAAACATGTATTACTGTATATACCTACAGCTTAACGTGTACATATAAACATGTATTACTGTATATACCTACAGCTACACGTGTAAATATAAACATGTCTTACTGTATATACCTACAGCTTAACGTGTAAAGATAAACATGTATTACTGTACATATCTACAGCTACACGCGTAAATATAAACATGTATTACTGTATATACCTACAGCTTAACGTGTAAAGATAAACATGTATTACTGTACATATCTACAACTACACGTGTAAAGATAAACATGTATTACTGTACATAATATTATCTACAGCTACACGTGTAAATATAAACATGTAATACTGTATATACCTACAGCTACATGTGAAGCGATAAACATTAACTAAAATAACTACAGTTGTATAAATAAATATATTTATTTTAACAATTTCTCGTGCAGTAGTTACGTGGTTTGCTCCCCGATTGACGGTTTACATATAAATCCTCCATTTTAATAAATTATGATATGAATACTGAATAGGTGTATGAACGTTGGTGCTATGTATCCTTTAAAGCACGTACGTCTATACATAAACATGAGAGTGCAAAACTGTTGCCTATTTCACTTTAACATGTAATTAACATGCAAGGCGTTGTTACTACCGCCTAGAATGTCCGTCACAATGATATGTTCTCAACTTTGCAACATTTATTTTAGTTACGTATTAGTTTGTCTGCCTCCATGGTCAACGACCGAGGTAGCGAGGATGGAGGTCAGCCAAATGGTATCCCCTCACTGCTTCAGACGTAATATACAGAGAAAGTAACGAACATAACACATGTTTCACCATTTTATCCAGGTTGACAAAAGTACGTCCTAAACGTAATTAATAATAAGTGCTATCTATTTTAACTCCGGGTGTTTGTGCTACCTATGCATTAATCATGTGTACGTAAACAATTATCGATGTTGAATGATGCCTATCGAAGTATGCGTATCAATGACATTCATCGCAAGTACTAGTTGCACGATAAAAAAACATTTCATTATTAATCTATTAACAAAGAACACTTGTTCGCATTCTGTATATTAAACTAACAAATAAAGACAATGAGACTGCATGATATGAATGCGTTTGCTTATTGTTTTGATGAAAACATCTAATCACAAATCTTGTTTGGAAAATTGTCGTTCAATTACTCTGTTATAGTTTTGCAGGAGTGCTTGTCGTCACTGTTTGTGGCGTTTTGAGTTTAGGCGTGACTACACCTTTACATTTCCGTTGACGGCCAAGTTGAATGAAGCGTAATTACTTTTTTGACACAAAACACGATATCGATTAATTTCTTTTCCGTTCGCAGATTTGTCTTTTTACGTGGGTTTGTCATAACAACTAATGACGTGCTGAATCATGTTGAACTTTTGGTTTAAATAAATGGGACAGTACGTAGTTAACAGCCTGACACGTGTTTAGCTAGATTGAGAACTATAAGAAGGATTTATGATATTTAGTTATCAGCAAGATGTTCACGCTGTAACAAAACAGACTACGAAATTATACAAGTACATTGGTATTAAGTTATTAACGTGTATGTACATATATCACATGTATGTCATAAAGGTGCTAGTATACATGTACTTTGGTAAGGGAGCTGTCACACCTAGCCGATTTGGGTCGCCGGAGCACAAATTTGGCGATTTTCGGGAATCGGTACTAATATGGCAGCGCAACGGTATCATATCGTTACGAACGGTAGTACTCTGTCAGGACATCGTCAGGACATCGTCAGAACATCGGCGAAACATTTAACAACGGCAGGTGACGGTAGACATTTTTGAACATGCTCAAAAATGTCCGCCGTTGTGCTTACGGAGCGAGCAACGGGACTTCAACGGCAGTACTTCGTGAGAACTCCAGTATGGCTTCTTTAATGTCGGTAGAGCACCGGTAGCGCCCCGTAATTGATCTGCTCTCCGGAGGCCTCAATGTGTACCGCACTGGAACAGATGTGATACCGTAGTACTACCGAATACCACCGAAGTAGTACTGATGAGCCGCCGATGTACTAACAATGTACATATAGCTACCGTCATATCGGCAGCGCAACGGTATCACTCCGCTATAGCTCCGGTCAACGGTGACACATCGGTAGAACAACGCCGGCTCCTCGGTATAACATTGGCGGCTCATTAGTAACACTGAGGTGTCAGAAAAGCGGTATTCGGTAGCACATCGGCTCTTACATCGGTAGAACAACGGTATCACAACGGTACGGTTACTGTCAATTTTAAATTTTCAAGTGCTTTCTCGCCGGAGCTCTGCCGATTTTTCTCGCTGTTGTTATTTTTTTTGCTCCGGTTTAGTCCCGGCGATGTACATAGGTAGTGTGTGACACACACTTTTGGTCGGTATATCTTATATTGCCGTAGAAAGGGAGTAACGTAACGTACCTTCATCATTCTATATAATATTGTCGTATAGAAACTGGATGTAGCATACCATTGATTTAATCGATGATCAAAAACTAAAGTACATGTTGTTTCACTAAATTTGCATTGCAATGTTTGCAGACGGTTTTTTTCCTGACTCAAAGTGTCAAACTCATGGTCGGGGCCGCAGACCGAGTACTGCTGTAAATAAGGAGGGTCCATCATCTGTAGAAATGAGAAAATATAAACACTTGTGTAACGGATATCACAAATAAGTTAACAAAGACTTTTGGAGTAGATTGGTCATTCCCATTAGGATGAGTTTCAACAAACAGCTATGTGTTGACACCATATTTCACTATTGCACTAATCATATTCGTATTGCTATAAATGGTTCGCCGAAATATATCATGTAATGGACACGTATGGCATAAGGTGCTTTCACGCTAATATTTAAAACATGGAACAATCAAATGGCTTGCGTCCTGTCATCGTTGCAATATATCAAATGCACGAAATTGTTAAATATTCTAAATCGTGCTATCACGTCAATCATTAAAACATTTAAGTAGTAACCATGATTATTTTTGGGTTAGTGTGTGCACTTTTGTGCATAAACTGCTTCGCCATATGCAAGATGCAAACAGATACCGTTCGACCCCAAAAATAAAAAGTGTCATTGCTATCCCTTATCATTAATTCAAAATAACAGAATACACTTTTTTGTTCATAACAGTTGGATAGTTTTTATGTTTGTTAATAGATAATTTCACAATGATTTAACACAAAACAAAACACTGCGCAGTAATTCCATCGTCGATGATCAACGTCAACCAATCTGAAGTTACAATTACGAATACCGCGCGATATACGACGTCATCACTTATTTGTGGTTTAATCCTAAAGCACTTGGGAATTGCTTATATTCAATTAATGATCTATTAAGTATCGTAAACTTAGTATTAAAGCAATGTTTGAGATATGAACAAATAAAAACACTTTCTTCTGCGGACCTTCCATGGGAATAATGAATATTTCGTGTATCTTCTGCCAGATAATTCACAAAGTGGTAATTTTATTTGAAAAAAGAACAAACAGAAAAACTTAGGCATAATGTATGTAATTTTTTTCACGGTAATATTCAATACCTTTTATTCTTAAACTATATGTTGATTATAAATAACACTTTTAACCATTTTTCAAGCATACATGTGTATGTATTATCTTGTGTATATAACCCGACAATCTTACTATCGTCATTACACCCTGTGATTCATTAAAACGTATGTTTGATCAGTTATGATATGATAATTATTGTATTAACGACTTACAGTATTTCCTTTAACAATTACAAAACGGGATACAGGATGTTAAATTCAGAGATATACATATATTTAGACGTTTTTAAATATTCAAAATTTAGACGGAAGAACCGGTTGATAATAAGTTAAACAAATGTTTAAAATTTATCAAATATGAAACATCATCTGATACTTTGCGATTTATTGAAGTAGTCTGCCTGAATGGTTCTTCAGGCTTCTGTAAGCGCTGTTCTGTCGTGTTCCTTTGGAATATATTTTTTCCCACCCTTCAAAGGTGTGTCTCCCGTTTTATCCGGGAAAAATCAGCTTGTCAACCCCTAAGGGGAGACAGCCTCGTGCCGATTAGCACGTGTTCAATTGTGACGTCATAAAAACGCGTCACCGGTAATTGTGACGTCATCAAAAGTGAATGACGATATTCATACCCCACATGTGTTTTTACACTACTGTCGGTGGAGTTGTGACTAAAATAATAGGATGTGAGAAAAATGATCATCCCCTACCTAAGGATGTAACAGGGAAAGATTCTATTAATCAATCCAACCACAAACACAACTGACGATTGCTACTGCAGCCCGTGACAATGTGGCTAACCTTGCTCAAGATTAGTCATTACTAATGACAGTATCAGGTGACGGAAACTGCTTCAACATTTCCGCTGTGGGAGAGACAAGCGGTATGTTGTAGATTTATACATGATGAAATTAATTATAAAAATAGTTAACATGTCTGTCCATACAATAAGGATACATTGGAACGTAACAATGTAAGTCTAGTCCAGTCTTGTTAGGGCATGGACTAGCAGATATGACGACATTTCGAGATTAATGTTACAACAACTGTCACAGATCTACAAAACCTGGTTCTCCAAACTGAAATACATATCTTTAACAGTTATGATGGTTTGCAATACATTGCAGTTCAAACAATTTCCATGATGCACTAAAGAGCATAATTTGAATTTGACGTCATGCCATGATTCCAATTATTTTTAACTGTTAGACGGAGAGACCCTTAATGTTTACGACTTGAACATATTTTTGGTTGGTAAGTTTATCTAAGTGCTGTACAAGGAAATGTAAATAGTTGATGGTAGTGTACTGGATATATTATGTCAAAAGTTGTAAACATGATAGTCTAAAGGTGGTTTAAAAGACACATTTTCCCTTTGCCCGGCTTTTACATATGATTAGAAACGTAATACAAGCTGACAATTAATTAGTGTGGTTTAAAAACGTCGTTACCTCCCCTTATTCCTTTGATAATATTGACAACGTAAACGATGAGTAACTATATTGACCTTATTGATTATCTTTCAGCATGAATATGTAACCATTCATTTAACATTTAATTCCATTGATAAGTCCTAAATGGACAAGAAACAGCAAAACAATTATTGAATTCAAACATAATCGATTCTTCACTTTTTATTTCTGAACATTATATTTTCGTCTCAATGTTGTTGACTCTGCTAATGGATTATCATTCCCTGAGGTAAGCTGCTTCATGTGTCTGAAATGCAGACTGTCAGTACCAGTTACATGCTATACCATCTGTTGTAGTCAATTGTTAAAAATGTATAGCCCCACCAAGTGATGTCGTATTTTTGACGTATTTATTGGATTTGTCTTAGGATTTTCATTACTTTGAACTCTATTACTAATCTTGGGTCCAAAATACTTAATCAAAATAGCTGCTTCTATACTTTTGGTTATTAACTGATAGCGTAGTGACAATAGACTACAGTACAGGTCTATAATTTGTTTGGTTTTCTGTATGGACTTTCCTATCTAAATTTCACTTTGGGTATTTTGAAATAATTACTTCATATGCATGAGGAAGTCAAAGAAATCGAAATTCTCTCGAAAACAAAAACGTTGATGTAATGACAGCTATGTTGACGTTTCCTCTAGGATATGTACCATTTGGCATGCAGTTATCTCCTATGTTTTATATCAGGATTAGTGGAGATGTGTATCGCTTTAATAATGTTCATAAATAGATCAACAGTACAATAGTTTCTATTGTTAGATTGTCGTGAGATCAATCAAAAATGACAAGGTTTAGTATATTTGGGATAGGAACAGCGAAACCTCGTATAACTTTACAAGTAAACCTCTCAATCATGCCCCTTTATCCTCATCATTGTTTGTGACTTTGACAGATATCATGTATACAGGATACGCTAGGCCTATCTCGCCCATGACATTGAGTTTTTTTGCGTGACCCAGTCCTACCTATAGGAACTTTAGTGTCTGATGACATTTCATTTTTGGGACAATTTCAGGACACATTTTAAATGTTTATTGAAATTTGATGGCTTTAAGTTAGCCAAGTTGTCTAGTAGTACAACTAGAAGTATAACACGAGTGTAACATTACAACAGTACGCATTCTATGAGTTAAAACGTAAAGCACGCATCAACATTCATTCCATCTATTCCAAATAACTTCCGACCTAATAAACACATACAATCGATAGTGACGCGTGCAAATATTACTTTATGACAAGCATGAGAAACATATCACCAGATAATCGTTAACTTCTATATCTAACGTAGTTCTAATGCCAACGCTATCGCGTTTTAGACAGTGCGCTAATTTATGATTGCGATGATTTAAGTTTCTGTGAAAAGTTTGCTCTAACACATGTTGCGAGTTCGCCAATTCAGCAATACCCTGATAAAATACGATAATAAGTGCTCTACAAGTAGTACGTTATTTTCAACACCAGACACATACACTACACTGGTAAAGTTGTAATAAATATTGTATTCACAGATGATACAATTCCTCTAATCGATATTGTTATTTGAAATATTTAATGGTTTCAAGCTTATTAATGTCTCTTTAGTTTCTATTGTCGTTGTTTGTTTGTTTGTTTGTTTATGTCCCATAGTACAGGGTGCAATATATTTTTTTCTTTGTATAGCTTTCTGATTATTCTCATTTCATATCATCTTCTTCTTTTTTTCCAGAAAGGCAAAATGGTTGTGAAATAATTGGGAAACAGAACACATTACATATCCAGCACACACGCAGGCATACACACATATGGGGATATTAGCCAGGTGGCATAGGTTTAGTAGTAAGCGCCTGATAAGGCAGCTCCTGCGAATTCCTCAAAAATTGTATTGATTTATGTATTGCTAATTGTAAAAATTGCATATCAGTAACAGAAGGTTTATGTATAAATAGGACTTATTAGATTTGAATAGGATGTGGTGAACCTGATGCATATACGCATGTCTTAGGCGTTGTTGTCAGCAAGTTTACGTTGACATGCTCTCGTTTGATGAAAAGACACATTTCACGACATCCTTATATTAATCTTTAATGTCAGATCATTGTTTCCGGCACTACAAAATCCCTTATTGTGTCATCAAACATTTATTGCTCCTGATATCAAGTGTCCCCGAGCCATAAACGTGCCAGCGGATATGAATATGTCTAACATCATAAATAAATGTTAAACTTATCTTTGCCGTACACTTGGACACTTATAGTTTAATTACACAGTTAAATTTCTACCTCAAGAAAATGTGTATATTGAACTTAAATTTAGGTGCATCTGCAAAGGTGAGAGCCAACACGATATATAACACGAAGGAAATGATAACACGTAAACCTTGATAAAAATTATTTTGTATTCTAACTTATCAATATATATTTGATAAAAAAGAACGTACTGTTTTTGTAAACGGATTTTCAATCCGAGTTAAATACTTTATACCTAATAGATGTTCACTGTATGTGTTGTCAATTACGTACACTTCAGAACTTGTATATTTGTCCAATGGGAACATAACAACACAAATAAACTGTTCTAAAGCTTGTAGCCACTAAGTTAGTGTACATATATCACATCATCACCATGGAAATTATAGGACAAAATACCACATAGTTAAAATACAAAGTAAAATATAAAATCGAAATCTTCACTACGGCATGAACGTATATATTAGTATACAACACGGCCGCACTAGTAAAAAAGGGTCCTAAACACCAATCCGTCACCACATAAAGTAGACACCACACCATCACCACATAAAGTATACACCACACCGTCACCACATAAAGTAGACCCCACGCCGTCACCACATAAAGTAGACACCACACCATCACCACATAAAGTAAACACCACGCCGTCACCACATAAAGTAGACCCCACGCCGTCACCACATAAAGTAGACACCACACTGTAACCACATAAAGTAAACACCACACCGTCACCACATAAACTAGACAGCACACCATCACCACATAAAGTAGACACCACACCGTCACCACATAAAGTAGACACCACACCGTCACAACATAAAGTAGACTCCACGCCGTCACCACATAAAGTAGACACCACACCGTCACCACATACAATAGATACCACACCGTCACCACATAAAGTAGATTCCACGCCGTCACCACATAAAGTAGACACCACACCGTCACCACATAAAGTAGACACCATACTGTCACCACAACAAGTAGACACCACACCGTCACCACATAAACTAGACACCACACCGTCACCACATAAAGTAGACACCACAACGTCACCACATAAAGTAGACACCACACCGTCACCACATAAAGTACACACCACACCGTCATAACATAAAGTAGACACCACACTGTCACCACATAAAGTAAACACCACATAAAGTAGACACCACACAGTCACCAAATAAAGTAGACACCACACCGTCACTACATAAAGTAGACACCACACCGTCACAACATAAAGTAGACACCACACTGTCACCACAACAAGTAGACACCCCACCGTCACCACATAAAGTAGACTCCACACCGTCACCACATAAAGTAGGCACCACACCGTCACCACATAAAGTCCACACCACACCGTCATAACATAAAGTAGACACCACACAGTCACCAAATAAAGTAGACACCACACCGTCATCACATAAAGTAGACACCACACCGACACCACATAAAGTAGACACCACACAGTCACCAAATAAAGTAGACACCACACCGTCACTACATAAAGTAGACACCACACCGTCATAACATAAAGTAGACACCACACAGTCACCAAATAAAGTAGACACCACACCGTCATAACATAAAGTAGACACCACACTGTCACCACATAAAGTAAACACAACATAAAGTAGACACCACACCGTAACCACATAAAGTAGACATCACACCGTCAACACATAAAGAAGACACCACACCGTCACCACATACAATAGATACCACACCGTCACCACATAAAGTCCACACCACACCGTCATAACATAAAGTAGACACCACACAGTCACCACATAAAGTAGACACCATACTGTCACCACAAAAAGTAGACACCACACCGTCACCTCATAAAGTAGACACCACACCGTCTCCACATAAAGTAGACACCACACCATCACCACATAAAGTAGACACCTCACCGTCACCACATAAAGTAGACTCCACACCGTCACCACATAAAGTAGACTCCACACCGTCCCCACATAAAGTAGACACCCCACCGTCACCACATAAACTAGACCCCACACCGTCACCACATAAAGTATACACCACACCGTCTCCACATAAAGTAGACACCACACCATCACCACATAAAGTAGACACCTCACCGTCACCACATAAAGTAGACGCCATACTGTCACCACAACAAGTAGACACCCCACCGTCACCACATAAACTAGACACCACAACGTCACCACATAAAGTAGACACGACACCGTCACCACATAAAGTAAACCCCACATAAAGTAGACACCACACCATCACCACATAAAGTAGACACCACCCCGTCACCACATAAAGTAGAAAGGACATCAAAGGTGACACAACATGGCTACTGGAAAAGTAAAACAAACATCTACAAATTCAACAAGGTTCAAATTAACATGGGGCGAAAAATATGAAACAGCATCAACACTCAAAGCAGAATGTAAAAAAACAAACGTCGCAAAATCGACTCATAAAATAGAAACATATACCACAGTATAAATGTCCAAATTAATCGACACCACAAAACAAAGAAACATATACTACGTATATTACAACTGCCTAAATATTAAAAAAAAGATCATCATAATATCCGCCAAACACAAAAAGAACATTTATACATGTGCACGATGCTCGAATTTAGAAAGAGAAGGAAATATATCAAAACATTAAGGTTCAAAGTAAAACACCAAAACAAAAATGTAACGGCCGAGCGAATCAAAGAACACATCACTTATTATCCTAAAAAACACGCATCCTCTGCGCCCATATCTAAAATATTATATTTAATCGTCAACGCTCAAAATAAATCAGTAAACATATGCAACAGCATTAACGCTACATTAAAACATCGTAAGATAACATATACCACAATCTCAACGCTTACAATCAATAGAAACCACCTACTATTTACATTCATAACTACGATACAACACTCCAAATAAAACAAAACACATATCAACTGTAACACTTGAAACCAAATCATAAGCCACATCAATTCTCGAACTTCAGAAAGTTGAACGTATCTCATAGGCGATTGAACCATTGAAACTTTGTAATACATTTGTATATATAGTAAGCCAAAAATACTTTTCACTGCATCCTACAGTTGTCTTTCTAGGACTGGTCAGACATGCTAGGGGCCAATACGTTTAAAATCTGAATGGTCTAAACGTCTGTTGAAACAGAGGGGCAGAGCTGTGTAACAAAACACCCCCTACATTTACTTATGAATTACAAAATAGAGGTGTACTGGTTATTAAGCAAATCCAACAAAATAATCGGCATATACCCTTGTTTATCTTTTGTACATGTTATTGCTCGAATTAAAATAAAAATAAATAACAAACCGGTATGTGTATTTGTTACTTTGCTGAATGTTTTATTTTTGTGTTTTCGCGGTGCTGTATTTTACTACTGTTCTATAATTACATGTGCACTATTCTCCCGTTTCGGAATGTTTTGGCAATGTATTTTGGAGCTGTGATACGTTTTGTTGTTTAGTTAGATATTGTATGTTTTCTTGTTGCGTTTCGTCACTATGACATGTTTCGTCGTTGTGTTATGGAGATGTGATATTGTTTATTCTGGCGCCGTTGTGTGTTTGTCATTGTGTTTTGGCGCTGTGTGTCTTGTCGTTCCGCATTGGCACTGTTATATGTGGTCGTGTTTCCGTTTTAGGATGCATTGTTTATTTTAGTTTTGTATATCGGCGATTTAGTTTATTATTAAAATAACTCTTATTCAAACATTGCATGCAGATAAACCTGCTACGTTACACTTTGATCCGGAAGACAATGCATTGTTGCACTCACTTTTTCCCTAATCCTTTAGGCTTGAATAGAACACCGTTGTTAAAGTGTGATGATGTATTTCACCTGACACTTAGGAAACCGCTGCGTGTTACCAATCGACAAGGCGGCTTCAATCAAAGTTTGCAACTAACCCGAGTTAAAGGAAACACTTTGTCGACGCATTATCATGAATAAGACAGATCACATGTCATTGGTTTACCCTTGCACGCGCTCGCCTAGCTTATGATTTATTTCATAACAGGGATTCAATTAGAACAACCGTTAGAAACACAGAAAACAAATACAAGGTATTTATCTAAATTACAAAGGAAAGATAGTTGTGTTACTGACACAGAACATTTAAGAAGACACCTTTACTGACAATTATATATTTTTGGAGTATTCAAATTTACCCGGCTTATTTTTAATTGTGGTTTATGCCTATATTATTCACGTACCAGTTCACTTGGTGTGTTTCGTTCATAACTTTTACCCTTTGCAATGTTTATGTGTTTGTCACGGTGCATAAAAATAAGTCGAACGATTTCCTTCGGTGGTAGTTAAGGTGAATGCTACCAAATATCAACCGTTACTTTGTTTAGATGTGAGTCACCAAATTTGACTTCCATGAACATTAATATTCCACGATACAGGAAAACAACAAATTAAACCGATAACCAATGAAACTTTTGCAGAATATAAATTTGCTCACACAGTTATTCCGGAAGGTGTGAAGTGATGAAAGGGTAGTTACACGACACATTATAGAGCATTTATTGGATTCATTAGAAAGCGAATAAAGCAGTTATCCAAAGTCAACATAGTAGTGCTTCTCTCGAACTCTGTTGAGTTAGCAGCCGACAACTACATGTATCACACAAATCGTCATGTCCAGAGCAACCACTGGATATCGAATCGTCTGCGACACTGGAAGTAGGAAAACAATTCATCTGTCACGATATATTTGAGCAACTAAAGAGATCAATTAATGGTTAAATGTAACAAATTAAAACTTGGATCACCTTATCTCTCTATGTAAATTCTCTAGAGTCACTAACGATGGAGTATAGGATGACACGCTGTAGAGCTAAAGGAGAGGAGGTACAAAAGTGTTTCTGTAGCATGCGTCCAATTTGTTTAACTAATTAAACTCACCATTTGTTAATATAGATAATAATATGTATGGTTGTACAAATAATTAGTATATTTATATATTTATTTATTCAGGGAGACATACATAATTAACAAAATGGCCCTGCATTTATACATAAATACAACATGTTAAGAATACAAACGATCTAATAATCATATAATTATTTACAAGCTATTCATGTATCACAGTATAATTTGTGCAGGTATTTTTTCTTTAAAAAACAACATGAGTACTGCATGCATTTCTTACACTTGTGTGAAATGTATTCCGCAACACAGGAAATGTACGAGATCTAAAATAGGTCGTTCTGGCTACAGGTACATAACGTTTAGGCGAGGAGGATGTTCTCGTGGATCTAACAGTGACCTCATGTACGTAAGAAGCATATTGTGTGTAAATTCCAGTTATAACACAGTTCAAAAAGTTGGTTTGTCAAATTCATTTAATGAAAATCGGACACATTATCCCTGTTAGGAGTATTAGCTGAAGTTAAGATAGTTTGAACATTCAGTAGTATTTACGCTGCACTTACCTTAAGTACAAAAAGTGATACATATACATCTTATTGCTTGGAGTACTTTACAACGATATACAATAAATATAATCATGGGAAAATACAATTCTGTTGTTTACATTGATGACTTTCTCATAAGAATAGAACGCGAATCTGTCTTGCAGGTTTTTCGATACATGTTGTATAGGTTCTTCTCATCTAACAGTTTCATTGGCAAAAATCATCAATCTTCATTGCCAGATTTCTACATGTATCTTGTTTTTTAACAGACCTACAACCATTCCTTATTTTCCCTATATCAGATTATAATTGCTAGCTTTCATTCTTGTGGATGTAAATGATGCATTTGTATATTTTGATTATTATTGCTTTTGAATATCCTACAGTTATCAGTAATATGGTCTGTGCGGTTGTATCAGTTATTTGATATCGACATCCATGAAGTGTGGTTGTGTATCTTACATTTGTCAATGTAAACTAATTATGTGGTTGTAGAAAGCACATTTATCAATAAAGATGTTCTGTGTGGTAGTATTTCATGCCGTAATGTATATCATACAATCGATGTGGTTGTATACAGCTCAAATGTCGGTGTCAAATATGTATGGTTATATGCCATATTTATGTCGATATCGATGCCTCATGTGGTTTAATACCATGGATATATCGAAATCGATGATTTGTTTGGTTGTATGCCATAGATATGTCGATATCGATGATTTGCGTGATTGTATACCATATATATGTCAATACCCATGATTTACCTTGCTGAATAAATTTAAAACTCGATATCGATAATTTGTGTGGTTGTATACCATAGATATGTCGATATCGATGATTTGTGTGGTTATATACCATAGATATGTCGATATTAATTGTTTGTGTGGTTATATACCATAGATATGTCGATGTATGTATGAAATACATACTATGTCGATATCGATAATTTGCGCGTTCATATATCTTATATTAATGTTAATGTCAATTACATTTGTGGTTGTAGAATATACATTTGTCAATATAAATATGTTTTGCTTGGTTGTATTTCATAAAGTGTCTCTGGTTGTATGCCAATTATTTGTCTATGATAGTGACTTGCTTGGTTGTAAACCATACGTATATCGATATAGATGTTTTATGTGGTTGTATGCAATACGTTTGTCGAAATCGATGATTTGTGTGGTTGCATACCGTATATTTGTCAATGTTGATAATTTGATATGTCTAAAAAATGAACATTTTTATCACTTGTTGTCACTCTTTTAAACAGACTTCTGACGCCAGAATCAAATCACAATTATTCATAATTAAGAAGGCAAATATGTATTTTGTCCGTTTACGCTGACATAAAAGTATGCTTCATTCCAACTAGATAGTTTTAGATATTAACATAACTTCAAAGACCTATTATTCATACACAAATCTTTTAAGGTTTCGACTATGTAAAGATGGTCGACACTTTAGAAATAGTATGATACATTTATGAATATCAATGTAAGATGTATCAAAATTGAAATTAAAATTTTATATTTAGGCCTGACTGTCTATCTATTTTCGCATATATATGTGGAAGATTAGATTCCAAAACGAAAATAGTCATTAAATTGAGGCTGTCGTCTGAGAGCAATAAACATGGGTGTCACGTTCTAACTGTAAACACCAAATAGCTGCTGACAAAGATGGTAATCATAATTAAGTATGAAAAAAATAGCGATTAACATGTTTTACATGTACCATACTATATATAACATGATACTTTACAAAGATTATATTATACCTAGTCTTTAGCACAAGCTGTATGATTAGATTTTATTGAACACATGATGGATAATGCAAACATCGCGTTTCCTCACGTGCTTGCGTTTCTCTGGTCATTTTTTCTCATTTGGAGCATTTTAAGAAATGAGTGAGCAATAGCGACAACACGTGACTTCTGCGTAACTGAAGCAGACAACAATGGCTGAAGCCTGATCACCTGTACTATTGTGTTCTTGTTTTATGTTGGTATAATTAAATATGTATTGTATTTGCAGTATATACACACGATACTACATTGTATGTTTCCCTTCGATGAATCATGTTTTACCCGGGCTTCCCACTCTTCAACATGATAATTCTTGGATTTGTTTGTTTGTTTGTTTATGTTTAATGGCCCATCGACGGCTGTGGTCATTTAGGGCCA
>NW_018404851.1:69112-109881 GCF_002113885.1 Mizuhopecten yessoensis | reverse complement strand
TTTTTTTAACAAACATGTGAGTAGCGAAGACAAAATCAGACAAAATGGTTCATTTCAAAAGCATTCGCATTGTATGTGTAGATAATTAAAAATAAAAGGAGGTTACTGATAAAACAGATAACAAATAGATGATATGGAATACGTGATATATATAACGTCAAAAAGGGTAAGGTGGGTTAAAAGACATCAGAGTCTATAGAATAAATATAGTTCTTGGAAAATAAAAAATAAATTTATGTTTGGTATCACTTTCAGACGATGAAGGAATGTAGAAATAAACATTTCCTATACAGCTATGTCATACTTAACTTGGACTCTATTTACTTTCGCAGTTTCCAAGGCCGCGAAATTAAACTGAAGAAAACAATTTTTGTAGCTCTACCCGACTGAAAACAGCACAAATACGGTTGAAGCTCCATCTGTTAAAGAAGACAATGTAAACAAAATACCTTTAGCTCGAAAGATCAGCAAACGTTGGTGTCAACAAAAGGAAGCAACTGTGTCATGCCACACATTATTCGACAAATATGTTAATGCAATGTTGCTTTCCTTATTATCGATATTTCATTCACATTAGCGATAATCGTTTTATCAGAACAAGTCACCAACCGATTGTTCATGCTGTGTACAGAATACATTGTGACCTACTAAGCTTGTTTAACTGGAACAAAAACGTTTTCAGGACAAATCTGACTCCTCTCACTAAACAGAAACAAACACGTTTGTCAGAGTACATCAATAACCAGTTGTTTATATGATGCACCGATTTACTTCTGACTGACTTATCCCATGAAGCGGGAACAAAAATTGTGTCTAGACATCTTTTGCCGAATATTTTCTACACTGATAAAGGTGAGGCGGTATAAATAGGAAAATCGCGGTGGGTTTTTTAGGAAAATGTCACCGTTCACTGATATTTGATGTTTCTCGATGTTTATGTGTAATTCCATTTTAAAGATATGCTAACTGTCACATTAATACTTTCTACAGTGTATAACACATTTTGACAATTATTCCTCGTCCAGTCATGTTGTTGGAATGCAGCATTGCACTGGCGGCTCTTACGTGTCATTTCTTTATGAACCTTATAATTGACAGGAATGCATGTCCTGCCGTGCATTTGACGTAACATGACCTCACTTATCCTATACAGTGGTGCACAAGAATGGGTGCCTACATTTGTTTCCAGGCCTATATTGTCTACAATGGTGTAAAGTAATTTGAAATATTTAATATTTCCGACCACTTTCTCTGGACTGCCTTCAAAATATACTACATAATTTATTAGTGGAGTTGTGAAACAGAAACACAAGGATCTATTACATTGAATCTTTACTGTCAGAAATTGTTTCGGTCATTCCATCATGCTATTAGAGTGTTTAAACAGTGAGTATGGTGACGTCAAAATTGAGATACAAAATTTCTGTAATGTTGTCGATTCAGATTTGTCACAAGAATAAATTATTTGTTCTAGTCTTATTCCTTGAACAGTATCGATGGATTACGTTCGGAAAATATCATTTTCCCTTAATGTCAAAATATCACTTGATACTCCTCAGATTTTAGCCTCTTTCGCACCATTCAGCTTCACACCAATATGTATGTGGTATTATTCCTACACTGCGTTCACCTGTATGTAAACACCGACATCATATACTCTACTTTTGTCACCTGTATGTAAACACCGACATCATATACTCTACTTTTGTCACCTGTATGTAAACACCGACATCATATACTCTACTTTTGTCACCTGTATGTAAACACCGACATCATATACTCTACTTTTGTCACCTGTATGTAAACACCGACATCATATAATCTACTTTTGTCACCTCAATGCACCACGTTATCCCGACAGTGTCTTCAAGTTTACACGTTCTTTGTGAAAACCAAATGTAAAGTTTTAGCGCGAGTTTTCTAATATACATTATTCATTATTGGAGCTTAACTTTAATTCATTCAGAGTGATAAATTGACAGGATGTATTAAGTGTTTATTAATAAAACATAAACAATAAACACAACATAAACATTTCAAATGCCATCTTTCTTTGGATTTATTTTCACGTTATACCAAGTTAATCTAGTCTATAGCGGATCTTTTTTCGAAACATTGCGATATCCCTGTTTTTTCGGAGTTAATAAACACATACCACAATTACCATCGCACTTGCTCAAGGAAGGCTTAATCATACGCCTTTAGCTTTTATCTAATAAGTAAAACGTTAATTGATATGAAGATCATACGGTACCTTTATTTGTATTAATAAATTAACATTGAAGATATGAACGTTGGGTGAGCTGTCTAAATTCATTCAAAACAAAATGTAATTCTAAGAAACTGACTGGCATTACGAATATTTTATTTGGAAATGTCTCTTCTTGGATTGATGACGAAGCCTACTTTAAGTAATTGTCAAATTAGCATTCTCCGGTTTTTAACTATGATGGATATCTAACACATTTAGATGATAGAAACATCTATATATATTAAACATAATGACAGTGACTGAAATTTATATTTTTTAACGTATATGATCAAACGACATCATCACCTGGACTATAATAGATTCGCTGTTGTAAACCATCTACTTTTTTCAGTCCTATTTTACTGAGAAAAAGAATCTAGGAAACCTTTCAATATACAAGAAACTGCACCACGCATACCAAAAATCCTGTCCTATAAAAAAAATCCAGAAGCAGCACACTAGGTGTTACGATATAGCTGACGTTTCTTTCACCAAATACATACGATGGCCGATAGTAGCCGACACAAAACAGCTACAATATAGGACATTTATATACATGAACACTTTTTTTAAACTGTACATGTACATAAAACAACTCCAATATAAGACATTTATGTACATGTTCCCTTTTTAAAAACTGTACATGTTCACAAAACAACTGCAATATAAGACATTTATGTACATGATATACATGTGAGGTAAGGATAAGGTTATTCAAACGATCGGGATAAAATATTGAGCAGGAGACCAGAGGCTTTGCTATGGGTTTGAATAACCTTATCCATACTTCACATCAGAGATGGATTCTATAAATCTAACACCCCATTTCACGCGACGTGACGTCACAATGGCTCAACAATGACGTGACGTCACGAATTTGGAACTCTCCGATGCTGCAATGCGGAAAATGCGACGTGATTAAATTAAAATATTTTACCATATTTACTGTACACGTTAGAAAGATGAGATTGATTTTCATGCGCAAACATTGTTTGCAAAAATGGAGTATGGCTGGCTAATTCGTTTTCGTCTAAAATTGATATGTTTAAAATGTTGGCCAGTCCAAACGCATCTTCATGGTTTCTGATCTTATTCTGTTGGTTGGAATGAGAGAAAAATACTCTTCCATGCCCAATGGTATAAGATAGTGAAATTCCACTTGCGGGATTTTCAAATTGGGAAAAACCTCGGCTTCAAATTTGAAAAACCCTTGGTTGGAATTTCCCTATCCTATACCCCTGGGCATGAAAGAGTCTTATAATATTGTAGTTGTATTTTTTACATGTACAGTTTTTATCGTACATACAGCACGTATTTGATAATTCTAGTCTAATATAAACAGCACAGAGCAAACAGTTAAAGAATTTCGTGAAATATAAATATTTTAGTTACATGCTTAATTCAGTATTATAACGTGGTGTTATCGTCTAATTGGAATACATATATTCCGATAGAGTATGTAGTGCCATTATGCATTTACGTGCTAAATAAACAGTAAGGGTTACTATCTAAGTTTTGACATATCAGAAGCTAGTATACAGTGGCCATCTTGGCAAATCAGAAAATGGATATCAGAGTAATGTTAACAGTGCCATAATTCGCCTACATACCAAAGAGCAAAATTACATATCTAAATGTCTACCAGTCACCGGTCACAGCAGCCGTTATAGATAGACAGCAGCCGTTATAGATACACAGCAGCCGTTATAGATGCACAGCAGCCGTTATAGATACACAGCTGCCGTTATAGATACACAGCAGCCGTTATAGATACACAGCAGCCGTTATAGATACACAGCAGCCGTAATAGATACACAGCTGCACTTGCCCACTAATACTCGTTGAAAGTGTCATTGGAATCATGCACATGACACGGAAGACATTTGATAACGGTACATATAATAAACGGTAAAGTGTAGAACAACAAATGTTTTAATTCATATACAAATGCATATTCTTTCATGTACAGTTTATAATTTGTTTATTTTTCATTTTGTTCTCCCATTGACCTTCATTCGTCTTTGAATAAGGAATATAGGGAGATTTAAAGAATCAAGTAGAAGAAATTCAATAACATTCATAATAAGGCGTCGAAGGCGTAATTGTTTTCAGACATTATTTCATTCGTAAGCATACCTTGTCCTAATACAAGCATATAAAAGTAAGAAAGAAAAGACAAATAATTTTTCTTATGAATTATTTACAACCTTATATGCTAAATATTAGATCTTCAAAGACGTCTTAATCACAATATATCGAGATCAGGAATGACACTTTAATGAAAATTTTACACGTTTCCGTTTTGTATGAATGATTACTTATTGGAAAATGACGCATTAATGAAAGTTTAGCTAACGCAAAATTGTACATTTTACAATATGATACTATACCTTAAGGACATCTAATATAATTCTACCGTTAATTAACGTAATTTATATCCTAATAACTTTTATTTGAGAGACATGACGAAGGAGTTGATACCTTTATGAAAGCTGTTACCATAAAACATGACATGTCGCTGACAGCTTTAATACACGTCACAGTGATGGGATGGAATTATTTCAATAACCTCAAGTGATCACTTAAATATTAGTCTAATGAGGCAAGTTAATTCGTAATTAACGACAGGTGCCCACATTGAAGCACTACTATATTCCATTCTGATGAAAGAAGTGCTAACTGGGGAACCAGGGGTATGGAGAATTCTAACATAAACTATAATTTAGATATATATTTATCACAATAACAATGTCTCATCACATAATGGTCAAGTGATGTCGTTTACTGTATCATATTGATTACTGCATGTATACTTATATATAATTTGAAGGGTGAAACTTTGTTATAGATTATGTATATCAATTAAATAATAATTCACTCAAGGTACAATTACTGTAAAGTTGTTAATTTTCGTGGGGGATGTATTTTCGCTGTTTTGTGGTCATCACAAATAGATCAAATTTAAATATCAGGCCTGTTTTGATACCATAAAATAATAAAGTTTAAAATACGGTTCAATTTCGCATTTTTCTTTATTTTGATCACACATTTTAAAACCAATATCCTATCACCCGAACACATACGTGTTCTGCTGTCCGCAACACTTACAACTCCCAATGTGACGCGAACTACGAGTTGAAGACGAACACATGGCTAAAACAGTAGGGTTTCCTTTTATGAATTTAGTTAACGATCTTTACAGATATACGTGATTTTATTTTAAATGCTTACCTGTTACGTTTACAGGCTATCTCCATACCTTACTGTACCAAAATTTACCAAAAACATTATCAGTCTCACTTTTTTAAACAGCATTATCTGTGGTAGTTTTAGAATTGATATTATGCTAAACATTTTTGAAATGCCATATGCAGTAACATTCTTGATCAATGGGTAATGTAGCAATCAGGTACAATGTCTCAAAGTAGATAAAACTAGAGCAAAGCATGACAAAAAAGAAAGATTCACATGGAAACTGTTGCAAAAATTAGCAGGTGAATAACACCAGTGAACGAATAATGAATCAAAATGTTACTAAAAGTCGGGTGTCGATCATTGCGTTTTTACAGAAAATAATGAATAGATGTCATGTTATTGACGTCGGGAAGAAGTTACCAATTATTCTTGATGGCATTAATGTTATGATTTGTATATGTATCACCTCAATACTTCACTACATGTATACTGTAACGTAGTAAATAGGTATGTTACACGCTGTCTGGAATACCCATTAATCAGTCTTCTCCATCGCTCTGCTTTCTCTCAATTACGAATTGTCATCTACATTGTAACCGGATATTACAACATTATAATTGATGTTGTTCCTGAATCGGTACTAAATGATTCATCTCTGACATTATTTCAAATGTGTCGCTGGGCAAGTACATCTGTATGATAATGTGTGTTACCAGTATAGACCGTTGTAACTAATTTGATGATTGGCTGTATTTTTATGTATTTTAATGTATTTAGTGCAAATAGTTTGTCTCCCGTTTTCGTTTCGTTTTATGAACCCCTCGGGATATAGTCGCGGAGGTGTTATGGCGTTTTGTTTGTGCATTCGTACCTTCTAATATTAGTGCTAATGTTACATTTTGTCACCGCTCCAACGACTTCATTTCTGAAAGGATCTTGATCAAATGTCATATATTGGTCAAGTAAGAAACACCTCAACTAAGTTGATGTTGAAGTATGCCATGCTTAGAGGCAAAGTCACTGTTGATATTTAAACATTATTTTTCGTTATTGTTATTAGTTTTTGTTTACATTCAAAGCTGAGTTTATTGACGAGTCTATCATACTTGTATCTCATAACTGGTTACAAAACCTTCAATTTCACATTTAGATGAATCGACGATGTACTGTCTTAAGTAACAAGAAATCCATTGACCACATCGACCATGTATACCCTCAACGACTTGAAATCAAAGACACTACAGACTTTTGATTACAGCTGTCTCAACCTACTAAATGACCAACAATAACGATTTACTACTAAGATGTATGATAGGCGGAACGATTACGACTTTCCATTTCTTGATGTCTGCTTCCCCTACCCAAGGTACATATTGCAGTTGACCAGCACACCAGTACATGCATCTCAGGACGGTAAAATGTAATACAGAAAAACATAGCAACAATGATTCGCCCCATCAATCTCAAGAACTAAGTGTTTGGCGAATCATTAAAAAATGAAATAATATCAATTCTAAAACTACCACAGTTAATGCTGTTTAAAAAAGTGAGACTGATAATGTTTTTGGTAAATTTTGGTACAGTCAGGCATGGAGATAGCCTGTAAACGTAAGAGGTAAGCATTTTAAATAGAATCACGTATATCTGTAAAGATCGTTAACTAAATTCATAAAACGAAACCCTACTGTTTAAGCCATGTGTTCGTCTTCAACTCGTATTTCGCGTCACATTGGGAGTTGGAAGCGTTGCGGACAGAAGGGCACGTATGTGTTCGGGTGATAGGATATTGGTTTTAAAATGTGTGATCAAAATAAAGAAAAATGCGAAATTGAACCGGATTTTTTATTTTATTATTTTATGGTATCAAAACTTGCTTGATATTTAAATTTGATCTATTTGTGA
Organism: Mizuhopecten yessoensis; assembly: GCF_002113885.1. Lineage (NCBI taxonomy): Eukaryota > Metazoa > Mollusca > Bivalvia > Pectinida > Pectinidae > Mizuhopecten > Mizuhopecten yessoensis. The sequence continues at coordinate 102,533 of NW_018404851.1, read as the reverse complement.
TGACCACAAAACAGCAAAAATACATCCTCCACGAAAATTTACAACTTAACAGTAATTGTACCATGAGTGAATTATTATTTAATTGAAATACATAATATATAACAAAGTTTCACCCTTCAAATTATATATAAGTATACATGCAGTAATCAATATGATACAGTAAACGACATCACTTGACCATATGTGATGAGACATTGTTATTGTGATAAATATATATCTAAATTATAGTTTATGTTAGAATTCTCCATACCACTGGTTCCCCAGTTAGCACTTCTTTCATCAGAATGGAATATAGTAGTGCTTCAATGTGGGCACCTGTCGTTAATTACGAATTAACTTGCCTCATTAGACAAATATTAAAGTGATCACTTGAGGTTATTGAAATAATTCCCTCCCATTACTGTGACGTGTATTAAAGCTGTCAGCGACATGTCATGTTTTATGGTAAAAGCTTTCATAAAGGTATCAACTCCTTCGTCATGTCTCTCAAATAAAAGTTATTAGGATATAAATTACGTTAATTAACGATAGAATTATATTAGATGTCCTAAAGGCATGTTATGATATTGTTAAATGTACAATTTTTCATAAGCTAAACTTTCATTAATGCGTCATTTTCCAATAAGTAATCTTTCATACAAAACGGAAACGTGTAATATTTTCATTAAAGTGTCATTCTTGGTCTCGATATATTGTGATTAAGACGTCTTTTGAAGATCTCATATTTAGCATATAAGGTTGTAAATAATTTATAAGAAAAATAATTTCTTTTTTACTATTTTTTTTTCGTATATTAGGATAAGGTATTCTTACGAATAAAAAAATGTTTGAAAATAATTACGCCTTCGACGCCTTATTATTAACGTTATTGAACTTCTCCTACTGGATTCTTTAAATCTCCCTATATTCCTCATTCAAAGACTGATGAACATCAATGGGAGAACAAAAAATGAAAAATAAACAAATTATAAACTGTACATGAAAGGATATGCATTTGTATATGAATTACAACATTTGTTGTTCTACACTTTACCGTTTATTATATGTACCGTTATCAAATGACTTCCGTGTCATGTGCATGATTCCAATGACACTTTCATCGAGTATTAGTTGGCAAGTGCAGCTGTGTATCTATTACGGCTGCTGTGTATCTACAACGGCTGCTGTGTATCTATAACGGCTGCTGTGTATCTATAACGGCTTCTGTGTATCTATAACGGCTGCTGTGTATCCATAACGGCTACTGTGTATCTATAACGGCTGCTGTGTATCTATAACGGCTGCTGTGTATCTTTAACGGCTGTTGTGTATCTATTACGGCTGCTGTGTATCTATAACGGCTGCTGTGTATCTATAACAGCTGCTGTGTATCTTTAACGGCTGCTGTGTATATATAACGGATACTGTATATCTATAACGGCTGCTGTGTATCTATAACGGCTGCTGTTTATCTATAACGGCTGCTGTGTATCTTTAATCTATTTCTGTTTTTGCCACAGGTACAAAAAGTAAAAATGAGGATTTTTTCTGAATATTCTTTTTGTCATCCACCAGTTTCTGTTAACATTTTTGCCAGGAGATATCTTCTAAAAGACCCGACATTAAACCGATGTCAGGTCAACGTCAGAACGTGTGTACATGTATTTGTTCATCGTCTAAAAGTTCATCAGCTTTTGAAAGCCAGATGTTGAGAATATGAACGAAATAACTAAAATATTTGAAGTCTTTTTATAGTCTTTACACAATGTATTTATACAGCACAACTCATAAAAGAAATAATTGAAAATGAATTTATGTTGAGTTGAGTTCAACGCAATTTTTCAGCAACGTACATGTATTATAACTAGTTACAGGCAGAAACTGTATAATTTTATTTGGCATTTTTACCTGTCAAACATTGTTGAGTGTAACAACATTTGAATTTAAACCCGGTGTTCAGGATGGAATTTATTTATAATTGTTATGTAAGTCTTAAATTCTCATTAGAGATTGTGTTTTAATGTCATTCCTCGACTTGCCGACTTTAGATAAAGCTTATCTTATCTCATTCTGAGATCAGAGATCAACAAAAGCAACGCTCTTTTAAGGCTTTGCCTTTTCATATTACACTATTTTATACCAATGGAAGATGTTGTCAATTGAAACTTACGGAATAACGTTCCGCCTTAGGCTATTTAATGTATTTTGTATAATAGTTTTAATAACATTTTGCCTTTCTTTGTAATAAAAACATAAATCTTTTGAAGACCAATTTACTGGAAAAATGAACTATACAACAACTCCCTCCCACACTGCAGTACTTATACCACAATCATCATCATACCTGTAATTGATCGTACAAAATAGTAATAATACACATATGGTTATATTAATTTACAAAAAAAAACGTTACGATGCACGCTGATTGTGTAAAATCATCATATTGCTTGTAAAATGAATCAAATCACCCCTTGAACAAGTTTGATGGTACACAACAAGCAAGATAATGCTTTATCATCAATAAAATTCTGTCCGACAAATACAGAATAGGGTTCAACATCGTTAAACAAATTATGCTGACGTGTAACATTAATTGGAGATAATTGGTGTTATACAATAATGCCCTGACATAATACAGATGTGTTTCCTGTACACCACTCATTAATTATCAATTAGTAGCTCTTCGTCGTGACACATTGTTTTTTATACGGTGATGTGGCCTCCATCACTCCAGTAGAATCCATACATCTGAACTACACATCAAACTGTTATGACTGTAATGATGAAGCACTTTTAGAGGTTATCGATCTTCTCATCCACGGTAATAATATAACATAATATCTGTCATTTTAATTACTATTATACAATTAAAATCAAAAAGATCACTATAAAAGAGCTAGACTTAAAGAAAATGTCTGTTATAGTTGTCAGATGATCCATGTAGCAAAAGACCTTTAGATATTGATTTTTTGTCTCCCCACCGTACAAGTTGTATCACACCTTACATTATACAGGTTTTCCCATTCCAATATGAAACTTGCCACATTCCAGCAGAATCACTGTTAATAGGCAATGTTGACACTGCTAAATGGAATGACAAATAATCAAACATCTATATCGACATCGACAGGTTATTGAGACTATTGAAGCTGCATGTCGCAGTAACGAGGTCTATAGATGTTTGATGCGACCAATACTTAGTGATTGGCACCTTCCAACTCATACGGTGAAAGACAAAAACGATAACAAGACAATCGGTATCCCAGTGGACACACTACGTCCGAAGAACGTCCGGAAAACGTCTTATACTGGTCACAACGTCCGCCACTTAAAAACAACGTTGTGAGGACGTCTTTTTCCAAACGTCAGGGCAACGTTTGAAAAAGACGTGGTAGTAACGTTGTACTAAGGTTACTTGACTAACTTTACGGTAATGACGATAAAATCATTTCAAATAAAAAAGAAATGCGAATACTTTGGAGTTTGTATCATCAGTATAAAACACAATGATCGTAGCGATACGAATGAGTGAAATTGAGATTTATGCGGGAACTGTTTACTTTAATTAAATAAAATAGATATTAATTACTGTATATAACAGGATATTTCCAAAGACATAACTTTTTTGAAATATTGCATTTAAAAATTAATCCAGTAATGACTAAACAAACATTTCAATAACAATAAAGCTGTTCTTACTGCAGCAGCAATATAACGACCCTATCACTTTGGTGTTGTCTCCCCTCATTTTTGAAAAATTGTCCGCTAGAGGGCAGCACTCCCTTATAAAATATAATAAATTATTTTTGTTTATTGTCGACATCTATAGCATGCAAGTTGCTTAAACATATCATAATAAAGATAATTTACATCGTAAATGTTGAAATTGATGTAAAAAGACGGAAAGAAAAAATAACACAAAGATTTGCGCGGTATTTTGTACCTCCGGTTCTTTGTTTGCCCATTCGATTCAAACTGACCACTGGTCATAGGGGGTCACACTAACTTGATTATTATTAATAGCTAGCTTCACAGTCTGAATGTTTGAAGATGTTTCAATATCAACTAAGGTAAGTTATTGATGAAGTTTTTCGTACAGTTTGCATTTTGACACTTTTAATATTTGTTTACAAACAAAATGACAGAGCGTGTGTAAACATCTGACACATGCATTCTCGTATCAATTATCTGTGCTTTATATGTAGTCCAAAAACGTTATTTGCACTGTGTCAAAATGAAGACTGAACGACATAAACTTTATACAATTATTAATTCAATTAGTTGATATTTACAAACGTATTCAAACTACCAATTAAACATTTTGCACTTGTAACGCTGTGTTTGTTGTTTTTTATTCGTCTAACGTGCGTTACAAATATCTTTTAAATACATATGCTTAGTATGCGGATGTGCAATGATTCATATCAGTATAGCATATGTGTATCTATTTCAGATATTTGTTACGAACCCCTGTATATATTAGATTACAAGTACGACGTGGCGACAACGTCTGTACAACGTTAATAAAACGTTGTCAAAATGTTACACACAAACGTTTTTCGAACATTACATGAAAACGTCCCCCAAACTTTCATTTGCAACGTTACTGCTACCTAAATGCAATTTTGTGTCCTGAGGTAACTGCAACGTTTTGAGGACGTTTTGTGCCCACTGGGATATGACGTTGCAAACCTCAAATATCCAGCCATAAGGGACCATTTATTGAAAGAGTTCATACAAATAAAAACTAAATAATTTAAACAGAACGTTGTCATTAGCAGGGTTGACGAAAACAGAGCAGGACCCCCAAGAAAGCATAGGAGGGTAGGGGAGGGTATAAAAAGTCAAAGCTTATATATTGAGAGGGAAGCAAACGATACAAAGCAGTAGCCGGGAAAGAGGACGGCAGCACCGTATACAACATTAAACAGGTCTTTATATTATTACAACCAGACAAAAAACAGTAGTGGTGATGTTAATATATTATAAACTTAATTTAGTTTACAACATTCATGAAACAAGGCTTTACAACTAATATCAATCACTCTTATTGGACCAAATGTTAGCACGTGGGATTTCATGTGAAAGGAAACCGGAGTACTTGGAGAAAACCCACGTGACGGGGAAGGTGACCCGTTAGATGTAACTTTTTATAGGTTCAATCGGCATGTCGAACCCTGACCGCCTTGGTAAAACGCAAATGCGCTATCCACTGGGCCACCCAACCATAGATGTGATGTTAATCGCTTGAAATCAGATCACCAAAAGAGGAAGAACAGATAAAGACTAGAGCAGTAAACAAGAATGACGTTTTGAAGTGGAACAATCAGACAATATGATACAGTACTGTATATTCAACCAAATATGTAAGACAATGGTATAATTTAACTTAAATAAAGGCTGCAAGTAAAACCAAACAAAAAACTTTAAATACATAAATTAATCGAAAATACATGTAAATCAAACTGATGTTAAAGGTAAAACGATTAATTTAATCACATTTAAGAGAAGTAAGATTTAATTCTATGAAGTGGTGACATTATAAGATGAAATTATGTCATGTGTCTTTCAACATTTAATGTCAATAATTATAAAATGATATTGAATATGTTAGTTTCATATTTTTTTATTTCCACAACCGTATTTTATTCTAAAATGTATACAGTGTTTACACTTTAGAATGAAATACGGTTGTGGAAACAAGAAATTATGAAACTACATGTAAATTCACGTAAAAGGATATCGAGCTATATCAGTTTACGGTTATATAAACATTTATAACCGTGCAACAACAGCAACAAGAATAAACGAAAACACGTTAGAATTCTACATTATAGTATTGTTTACTTCAAGCAATACCAGAACAGTACGTAAATGGTAAAGGAAATTGTTACAGAAAGCGATAAATGTGTAAATATCCGGATGGGTGTGTATTTCAAGATTCGTATCCAACTAAAATTATAACAATAAATATTTAATCATAGGGATTGAGGTTGTACCACAGACACAAACTAGAGACTAAGTATACAAGGTGTGAGAAAACATATGTTAAACAAATCGTACAAATTAAGGAAACACTTGCTTTATGGCCGTTTGGGAATTATCGGCGGGATTAGAGGTCAGAAACATAGAACTTAAAGAATTACTAATTTGTCCGGAAATATATTTATAAATGCAGCAGGAAGGGAGTGTGTCTTAGGTATCCTTCTGACCTTACGAAATCTCAACTATTGCTATAATGAATTAAAGTCTTTTCTAGAAAATTTTGAAAATGCTATTTCATGGAAAAGTCGCCACCTATGAGATAAGAAAATCAAGCAATATGAAGTAATAGAAAGCATCAATTAGGGAATTCAGTTTGACGGTGCAGAAAACTAAACAACGTTAATAGTTAATGCAAAGTATGAGATTTTTCTATTAGGACACCTACAGAAATACTTCGAATAAGCATCAGGGTCAAGTAGAATAAATATGTGTATCGTTTTAGCGTAGTACTAACTCGCGATTTCGACTAAATAAATCGAATTTTGAACATACAAAGTCGACTTAATCTCGACATTTCGAGCTGGTAACACGACAAAATGAAGTTCATTTTTTTTACATGGCCCTAACGTTTTCTTCCGTAAGATACAACATAAGAGGAAATATGCATATAATAAGCCTTATTACTTGAAAAAGAAAGAAAGCACCATTTAGAAATAAAATGCATTGTCAGAGTCATGATAAATATCTAGCCTTCTAAAACATGTATCACTTTCACATAATGTATGTAAAATAAATTGTATATTTTTGACAAGATAATTACTTATTTTTTCTGATGACGCATGCAATTTCTCGTTTAATCTGACCCGCTGATTTATTAACATCTCGTACTATCCACCACATCTTATTAGAAACTCAACAAAGAATTCTCGAATATATGAACAAATATATGAATGACGAAGGCTATATGTACTAGCTACGCCTCCTGTCGATTGGACTGCCGTTTGGCCATTACTGAGGGAAACACTCGATGGTTTTTTTATTTCATGGGTTTCATCGAGAAGTTCATCGATAAATGAACAATGTAAGGTTGATAGTTATTGTATGAAAGCTGAACCAAATGTGCATCTATGGTTGTTAGGTGAAATATGCGTTTAATACATGTATCAACAAAGTAAAATCTTAAGGAAAATGTTGAAAGATTGATTTTATGAGTGGTAGACGGAGTAATACAAATAGAGAATGCCGTATGAGACAAAACGTATTATGAGTTCAACATCTACAAAGCTTTGAAAAAGTCATGTGATTTGATACCTATATACCTTATATACATTTTGTACATTGTGAAATGTTATAAAAAAATAATAGCTGTGGAAGTGTTTTGTGTGTGATGTGAAAAGTGTGAATGTATTTGTATATCAGTTATGTTAATTAAGAAGGCGTTACATCCCTTTAAAAGAAATGTTTTCATTTCAAAATTGATGTATCAATTAAATCAAATCCAAAACAACAGAATCCGTTACTTTAGCCACCGATGGAGATAATTTATATAGGCTTTGCCTGTTATTCAATCCAATTGACTTGTATCAACTTTGTAAATAAAATTTGTTGAAATGAAAAATGAAAAAGTCTAAACAGGGGAACGATTTGCAGGTACATTGTATATATACTAACAAAAGTACAAGGAATTCCGTTGGGATAAACGTCTTTATCAACGACAACTAACAAGTAAATTTATGTTAAATCTAGGAAATGTCACATTCCTAAAATGCGAGGAAGTTAGTTAACCACGAATCTACCATGGGCATTAACGAGCTTTATAAAAACAACTCTCGTATGTATTTCTGTCATACACATATACGCTTGTCTAAATCACTCAGTTTACTCTAATAATCAGTTTTAGTCATATGAAATAACGCACCATAACGGAGATAATATTTAATGGTATGCTATAGATATTCGTCTTAGATCTTTTGTTGAAATTAGTCTAATGGAGGTTTACTTATATTTAATAGCCAATCACCCCTATTGATGTAATGTGGCGACAAAGAAATGGTTTAACGGTAAGCATACCATGATGAAACTGCAAGTAAAACAGTTGTAGAAAATACGAAAAATAAATCCTGAAATTGAGACAGTTGATCAGCGATAATTTGCGAAATAAAAGCACGGAGTATTAGACAACAATATTTTGATGGGATTGTAGCACAGTTTAACATAAACTTCTTTTTTTGTGTGTGTTCATTAACATTATAATGTAAAGCAATACACAATTGTTAAAATTGGATTTGGAAACAAGTTTTACAACTGATGTAGATCCATCTCCAGGACAGTTTCATCCGGATATCTTGTGTTAACCAACACTTGTTGGAACCTGAAACAGTATATATGTAACAGTACATTTAATATACTAGCAGTGCGAGCTTGAACAGACGTCAGGTAAAAAAACAAGTGACAATACATTTCGATGAGAAACGTAATGACCTTATGTAATGGTGTGTTTATTGATCGCCGTCACATAGACACTACGTCAAGGTCACATTCCTTGTTATGTCAGTGTGGGTAGTTTTATGTTCGGTCAGTCCATAGACGTACATATGTAGGTCAAAGGTTGGTATTGTGATACAGGCTACAATGTGTTCATTATATGTAAACACGTCGTTAAGTAAGACTAATTCGCACTCTTAAATATAGATTATACATCTAGCTTTTACAAATAACTCACTTGGTTGATCTATAAATCAGTATATTCCAGATATAGCCAATTTATATCTACAACTGAAGGCAGACCATATGTTCAGTCAAGTATTGTGTTAAGTAGGCAAGAGATATATAATTAGATTCTTTTGAAGATGGTAAATGGTTAAGGTATACATCCGTTAACATTATTTTCAAAATTATAGCAGATATTTCCAATTTGTTTTTCAAGTATTAGTAACAGAAAAGAAATTATAACATTTAGAAATACAACGTTGAAAAAAATTATCAAGAAGAAACCAATTAAGTTTCTGTTTACAATAAATAAATGAGAAACCAATGCATTTTTTACTTATTATACAAATGTACCGACGAGATATCATTGGTATGCCTGTTTTTATTAATAACAACAAAAATAAGGAATTATTTGCTAATTGCAAACCTCTGATTATACCTGTGAATCTGTTTTGCCCTAAAAACCGTAAAAACGAATAGAATGTTCATTACGTTACCATTAATCACGATACAATGCCTCTGTAGAACTCGGAGAGAAAAGATGAGGTGTCTGTTTATCATGTATTAAACGAGAAACCATTGATTTCTTCAACCACATTTTAATTTTTTATATATCAACTTAAATCGTTGACTTGTATGTTCATTATCTATACTGAATAGTCTATTTTTTTAATCATTATTGCTGTCCAGGTTTGAATTATCTGTTTTGCTATATACATCGAATGTTCTATCAATGTTATTGAATTTGTTGTGTATACATAAGCCGCACTGGCGAGATGTCAAAGTCACATGTTATTTGTATGAGGTCACAATACAAAGTGATCTTTCCAATACTGTAATTATCCCTTTATCCTACCTATAATTACTAGTAGTACAATAATAAATATAAGGCAATAAACACCATACTAATACAATGACTACGTGTATTGAGCATTTTCCCCCAGTGCTTCAGGCAAGAGATAATGAAGTTATAGTCACTAAACTGTATCTCAAATCATCAGTACAAATCGTAAGGAGACAACAAAAACGTTATAAACATTGAGAGAACATTTCGTGATAGCTTTTATATTCTACATTTTCAAGACATCTTATCACAATTACATTTGATCAATATGTTATAGATACACCTACTGCTTATATGTATGCCAATTGATTGCATCAACTGAAATTGTCGGTTTGCACCCAGATTATCTCCAATTAAATCATGAATTATGGAACACGTCCGTTCGTACCCTTTGACTTTCTGACCCTTCGTTATAGACATTCATACACTGAGTAGTACCGTAATGGATGCTGAGGTATACAAATTATATAGGTTTAAGAACGACAATAATTCAATAAAATTAAGCAATATCATAGTGCATATGAAGTATTATACAAGACAATATAGGAATAAATATGCCGTTTCTTTTTCGTTTGTTCATTTGCTCAAATTCGTTGTCATTGCTTTTCTAATCCTCATTTGACCTTAAAAATAGAATCGTCATTCATACATACTGTATACCTGGAAACACTCGCTACAATATAAATGTCCCCCTTTTCACTCTCCGCAATGAGGGCGAATGTATCATTACGGCAAACGTGTGTAAAAAAGAAAACGCAATATACGTACAGCGTAGTAATTAAGTGTGAATGGTGAATTTAATACTGGGCGAAAATACATTCGCCGTCTAAGGGCGAAAGTTTGACTTGGCGAAAATATCCCCGTATAATATATACCAAGATATTGGGAAATGTCTTCTAAAATATGATTTATATTCTGATAATATTCTACTTTCAAACATTTCCTGCTTATATTTGCTGCCATTAAAACAAACAAAAATCCTGAGATTACTAATGTTTTATTGGATGTCTTCTTAAGTAATAGGTCATATTAAGTAATGAAAATGGGACGGATACCTGTATACATTGTAACACTGACATTTATTTACGAAACGACATTCATCTTTTATTACTTTTTTTACATGAGCAAATACATTTTCGTCAAGTCAGTTTTTTTTTATTCAGTCCTATTTAGACGATATGTCATTAACGGATGAACATATATTTGTAACTCTATCATACATGTTGTAAAGCCATGTATCGGTACTATTGTAACTTTTCATATTGTCCGTTACCTGGGATGATTGGACAAATCAATCATGCATTCTCAATCGACAGAACGTTGATGAAAGTATACCTATATTTTAATATAACGATTTTTTCCCAAAAAGATCTATCACCTTTGTCACTTAACTACATGTCAGAATGTATCGTATGATGCATTTACCTTGTTCTGATCTGACATATATATGCCACATTTACCACCATAAATCACTAATTATTAAGTTTCTAGACAGTAATGTTTCTATCCTATTCTAATACACAATGATGAATCGACGGATACGCGACCCCTGGCCTCTGTCGTACATCAATATTCAACCAATCATCCATACATCTGTCATTCAAAACGGAAATATCAATTTTGCAGGTTTGCTGTCAATTTTACTATTAAGGTTATGTTTCAGTTTTGGTTTACTAAGAACGAGATTGCAAATGCAAGATGATATTATATGTAAGTATGTACTTATATTTAGATGAATCACATGAAGTTATAAAACAAATGTGCAATCATGGCTAGGCTATTTATCAAGTTAAACACTTAGGTAAGATGCATCAGTAATCATTTCACAACAGTAATAGAATTTGACAAATTTATTAAAACACTTAACATTACCTGTCATGCATTGGTTTTAGAGAACGAATACATTACATCATCGTAGACTATTGCTATTTACCCGACACTTGCTTGTTGTATGGCACAAACGGGTTTAGATAAGTCCTTATTGCTGTTAATGAGTATGTGCCGTTTTATGGTAACATAAGTAGACAGAACCAGCGCGCGATTCATAAAAACATAAAGGTAAGACATCAAAAACCCAAAACATCAAGGAATGAAGAACATGATAATGTGTTCTTATAAATCTACACCATTGGTTGGCATGATGATCTTTAGGAAGTTCGATAAGGATATCGGACATAGAAATCAGGTACTTGCTCATGGAAGGCGCATTCAATTAAGTGCTCAGCAAGACTCACGTTTCCAAACAATTCTGAAAACTAGAAATGCTTCCGGAATAGCGATTCTCCAACATTTTACAGGTGTATTCTCGTTTTGCCATGGAGAGACAAACCTCGGGAAGACAGCAAACACGCGCTATTGTTTAGAAATAAAATTGACATCGCGTCATTTCTTTATACAGCGTAACTAGGGTCACGTCATCAATGTTGTCAAAGATGTTCTTCACCATCGAAGACTGCCTGCGGTTCACTATAGGATGTATGTCGACAGGAAAGTGGTGCAAGAGATCAACAAATAGTTTGCAATGCAGTCAGACATATCTAAACAAGGACAGGACCTTCAATTGATTACTTGGCAACAAAGCTTGCTTAATTAAAAACAAATATTTATTCTCGATTGTTCAAAATTGTAGTTATCTAGTTTATGAATCTACTACTATTCAATAAATTCATCATCGCGGACATGTACTGTATTTTCCTTTTGAACTCAATATGAATACACATATATGTCTATTCTTTTAGCAGTAGAAGTACATATGGACTTATTTTTCTAGTACCTTTGTGTGTGCCCTGATTTGAATGATTCGTTTGTTAACCCTTTTTTTGGTTATGTTTTCTTCATAAATTCCACAAACAAATGTTTTTCATAATTTACCATGTTGGAAATGCCATCGTGTGTGTCTGTGTCTTTTTGACACGGATTTAAAATAAAACATCTGAAAATTAATTTAGGCTCATGGTTTATAATTTATGTTGGGAGAGAGAATGCGTTATTTCGTGTTAAGTTATAAATTGGTTGGCGGCGACAGGCTATAGCCGGATATTAGTGCTTTAATACTTGCCTAATGTAAATGTACCTATTGTCCTCTACAAAATTCCGTTTAATAGGTTTTGTGTTCTCGTGTCGGCACCAAAATACACATGATACCTTCTATCAGATGAAGCATGACACACAATAATAATCGTCTGTTGTAGTTAGTATTGATGACATATATTTCTGATAGGTTACGGATATCCTCGTATTGAGCTCACTATACGTTTTCCTCAGTGTCTACCTCAAATCACTTGTCATTGATTGTTTCCTAAATGTTAAGGAGAAATAAATATTACAACAACGTAGAGACATCCATATACGAACCAACATTTTTATTTTTGAACCACACTCATTCAATTCACAATGTTATTGTAATATAATTACTTATCATTGAACATCTGTTCTCTATGGAACTGTGCAGCTATCTGTAATGGACTCGCAAAAATAATCAGAAATCATGTTATTAATATGTTTAACCAACTTTATGTACTATTGTAACTTTTATAGTTGAGCTGGCAGCAGAGGAAATTGTACAATTTCCTACAGTCAGATAAATCTGTGTATCTGTGTATCAAGAAAACCGATACTGTTTACGGAAAGGGATAGAAAACAATTAATTATAATATCCCTTAGCATTTAGAAGAACTACATTTGTTTTATGACAGCAATGCATATAGACATACATGTATCCTACACGTCCATGTGACTCTTGACTTCTGTTTCTAATGATATCGGTGAGCTTTCACGTCACGCTTAAATGTTGACCCTTGACTGATGCGCATGCTATATGACTAGATGACTCCTTCATGCTTGGGGATGAAGGATAGGGAATTTTTACAAAGGGAGTTTTCAAATTGGGTAAAAGGCGGGTGTTGTAATTTTCTTATCCTAACCCTTTGTTACATGAAAACAGTTTTTGTTCTCTCATTCCAGTCACCAATATTTGCCCAGGAACCACACAAAAGGTGTCGCAATTTCCTCGGAAAGTTCCCGAGTTCATAACGTCATGTTATTTTCGATCAGATGTAAAATATAAACTTCTTCCATCCTTTTACTACCCTTGACAGTTTTGTATTGTGTGCCCTGGTGTTAGAAAATAGCATTACCTGGAACTTATGGAAAGGCACAATGTATGCAAGGATTAGTATCTATACTCTGTATACTGGTTATGCATTGGTCTTATGCAATGTTTCTGTAAATAAAGAGGAGTGTGAGAGTAACACTCACCTGTTGTTATGAACATGTGGGACAGGGAATCGCAGTTTCACGTTTTTACACGAAACACTCTATTGCTGCGATGTCGCCATTTATACGTGGTTGGAATAAATATGAAACAATGCGTTAAGTTTAAGGTCGTGCTCATTATCAAATCACCATGCCAAACATGTTTAAACCAAATTATGAATACTTTTCACATCCTCTGATATGTTACATACGACGTAACACACTTTTGTATCGGGCCTGGATACATCAACATAAATCATTTCCGAATTCTGTAGACATACAGGCTCGCTAAAAAAGTAAAAATTCAAATTTCTTTGTATCGCAAAATACAATAATAGTCATTATCATATTGCATTACAGAGGTAAAAACATATTTGTAAAACAATAAAACGTATTTATGAAACCAAATCTTTAATTTAAGTCAACAGCTTTCATTGCAATTGGGCGTATTATATACTCCTTAAATTACATTGTCAGCATACTTCAACATAATGTCTTTGTATTTCTATATGATTGTGTCAACAAAGCAAAGACTGTTAATCGGGATAGATATCGAGCATGTCACCAATGTGTCGTATGCATACAGAGTTAAAACTGCTGTCGGTTAAGTTGACCTTGTTCTAAAAAGGAAATGACTTTAGAATAACAAGTATGATATAGCCTACTTTCGTTATTATTAATTACTGGCGGGTTAAAAGGGGTCGAAATGAGACAGGACCGGAAGACTAACGTAACAACAGTTTGTCCCTTGTCTGGACATTAACACACATTACTGAGTAGAATTCCTCTTATGTGACTGGGCTTGTATCATAAATAACAATAGGTAAGCTTCAACCAATGTATCATATCTATAGTCAAGTTGTTTTCACAGCCTGCTGTTCTCTTCTGTGGTACTCTGTAGAATATATTACATGTATAAGTCATTCAACATGACACATTTGCATTCTTCCTGAGTGGACGAAATGACCACGTGGTGCAGTAAGCTGTTAACTTTGCTAGGCTTTCTGAATCTACTAACAAATTATTCATATAGGTACATCTTTTTACCGTATTTCTAGCGATTGTTGTTAATACAATGTAAGCCATAACCATGATGTTTGCTACACGTTTTGCAAAATGAAAATTCAATTATTCGATATATGTTTTACACATTTGTTGCCAGTGATAATACATGCACATTTATTCATCAAAGAGAAAAGTATGTGTTTAAAATCGTGTTCGTGTTTTATACATATCTGTTGACTGATTTATATAACACGTATTGTTTGCCCCTACAATATTGGTACACTCTCAAGAAAACATTTGTTGAGGAAGAAATCGTTTTCAAAAGTACATGTAAAACTACAATCGTTATCGAAGTTAGCGATGTGTGCTGTGTTTGGAGCTATCATCTGTCTTGTCCGACTAGACACACACACTGTTAGGTAATGTCAGCGGCTTAACGACAGGTCTTCGTCTGCCTTCATCGAGATCGCATTTTTCCAGAACTTGGCAGTAAACTCTAAGATCCGACGAAGACTTGTGAATTACCTATTATACCAAGTTTGACATACAGTCCCCTTACCTTCTAGGTCGAGTCTGATCTAGCGTAACATCTGCTTAACAAACAGCAGTATTTTTTGTCCATAAGAACAAAATGTCACGCCTACTTATAACATCAGAAATGTTCTTTCAGTAGTAATAAGGAAATACTATTAGATATCTACTCAGATAACAGCAGTATTTATGAATATCAATCAAACGGGGTTTGTAATGTATCATTACACAGACCGGCGGACAGAGATTCCTGCTGTCATTGTAAAGCTCACGGAATACTATCACCATTGGGTGACCATCTAAACATACAAACATATACAATATAATTACACGTTATTCACAAACACACATGCTATGAAAAGAAAAACCAGTGCAACATATGTATCATGCCTGAAAAATGTTTGTCGACATTATACATTTGGCACAAAATAACATATTTTAAGACCTCATCATTTGTCATGTCTTCTAAATATAGAAAGAAGTTGGACCCATGCCGCCGCTCTTGATAATTGCTGTATTTTTAAAATGCATTAGACCGGAACAAACCTGTTGATACACTTGCTGCTAGAAACAAACAGTTGTAGGTGCATACTAATAAAAGTCGCCATTTCTGTATCAGTGGTTTAATGCGGATGGCACCCCACAAATTTATTCGGTATAACTTAAATTGTTGCATTTGCAATTCCATCGAGTAACAAAGATAAAAATTTAACAGGCTGGTATTTTGTTACTGTGACGAGAATCCAGATTTACTGCTCTTTATTAACCACGTGCTGTTTGAACGAGTCCATTGACAGAAAGCTTAGTTTACGATGTTACAATGACTACAGATTCCATACACATCATATCTTTATATGTTGTGTTGTTTTATCATGACGTCATATCTTTGTATGTGTTTAATGTCTATCATGTATTTGTTGTTTTATTACATATATTGCAATAACGACGTCATATTTAATTCCAAAACTGGGCGCTGCATAAAGATGGAGGATATTTTTTTCGTCAGAAGAGGTCACTTATTAACAGTCATATTACCTTAAATTAGATAGTAGAACTTATGTGGTCTCGAGAAATAGCAGCACAGATATTGTCGTTAACATGTTAATAAATGAACAGAAAATGGACCATGGATCATTATTAAAAGACTAACATACCTCTTTTACATCTCTGGACGATCTGATTAACAAACGTTGTTGATTATTTGCCTTCGAAAGGCTCATGTAAATAGGCTGTTGAACTACATGACCATATTTCTTCTAGCAAAATTATGTAACCTGCTGGTTTGGATACAAATAAATGTTCCATCTTTCATTTTATATCATAATTTAGGTAATTAAGTAAGAGATCGCGACCGCATCATACATCTTTCAGATAGGAATAATACGACATTAACGTAAGGGCGCGGTCAGATTGGACCTTATTTACAACTGTACGCCGACATCGCAATTCGAGACGTGGCTCGAGAAAATAGGTAGTATCGCTAACTGATGAAATAAGACATGTTGATAAGTGTTATGATTATTTAAAACAAATTAGCATACACACAGATACAAAACCCAGGTATTTCCATTCAGGATAAACGAACGGCACGTCAACGAATGAATAATGATAAAACATGTATTGCTTATTGATGATGGTGTTAGAGAATGAAAAAGCAATTGTTGCATTTAACCAAACACAGATAAAAATAGTGTATTCAATATCGTTGACACTGTATTAAAAGCATTGCTAGGAGACCCTCACAATCAATTAACGTACGGTAATTTAAAAGTTATTATAATTCTGTAAATTTACAAAAACGCATCATATCAATTTTATGTATGTTTTTATATAAATATATTACCATGGATCTTTCCGGTATTTTTATTCTTTATTCAGATGTTTCTTTGTTTCAAATGCTGTCGTTTCTATCGACTTTTGGTATAGAGTCTGTTCGTGAGTTTGCCGTTTTGGTACACAATTGTCCATACGATCAACGCTCACGCTTGTAGTTAGCTTCATTGCAACGTAGTTGCCGTTCTGATAAGTTATTGATATTGTAGGTCGTTGCTTCCATCCAAAACGTTGACGTTTTTGTGTGTTGTACCTGAATGTTTTTGTGTCTCATACATAAAACATACTGTCCTCGTTATTTGAATGTTTACAAGTACTATAGGTCACCAAATAGACTACGGAATACAACTAAAATAAAACCTCCGTGAAAGCTTAAGTTAGCCACTGTTTAATACTTCGATACTGTTGTGTACACATTGGGTCGACATGTTAGTAAAAACACACTCTAATATTTGACCTAGTTCCGTAAGTGTGTCTGGCCTTTGTAGTCCAGTAGAAAGGTCAGACTTCCATATCATAAGCGTCCATTTGGCGAAACGCATAAAAGGTTATGATCAATAGCAATGTACTGCAAACACAGCAAATACACACAAACAAAATCATAACAATAAGGATATACACACTGCATAGAGACACTCACAGAAAATCAGTACTCATATAACTATACACACATACAGAATGTTTATACACATGTATATATAATAATGTATACAAAAACACACACAGAAGATTAAATTTATATACACATGAAATTAATATATCATAGCGTATACATTTTGTACAAACACCTAGAAAATCAGCACTGATGCGTGTATAATTTTACACACAAACACACACAGACGATTAAGTATATGTAATAATATAAGATTTGATAAGATAAGATAAATAATATTGCAGTATACATGTAGTGTGATAAACTCAATAAAACAACAACATTAAATACATCAGAAATAAAAGACTGAAAGCCAAGTCAATATAAAAGATTTATGTTTTTTTTACTAAAACATGTACAACATTGTACCGTAAATAAATATTGTACACTAACACACACTAAAAGTCAGCACTGATACGAGCACGATTAAGCACACAAACACATACAGAAGATTAAGTGAATACACATGTATATACAATGTATACAACACACACAGAACATGAATTATGTTTTAGCATTTTGACGAGGTTATCAACACGTAATACATATACATTTGTAGTATACCTACTGATGCTACGTTTATGTATTGACTGATACCTTTGTCAACCTTTTAACTAGTGACCTATTGCAGAGACTATTTGATGACAGCTTAATCAAGTGATGAACTGTCTACGTGGTCCTGGGACAGAATCACATTCGCTGATGTGGGGGAGTTACCTCTCCTCGGTGAGCAAGGCTATCATTTATCGATCGGGTCAGTTTGGGGTCACATAGATACCTCAGTGAACCTCCAACCCCTCTCTCTCTTGCCTATTTCTGTAAGGAATTATACGAAAGGTGGAAAAAGACGATAAAATGAGTGTACATCAGGATCACCAGGTGACCGTATTATGAATTGAAGCAACCAAGGGCGTACAAAGATCAGTTATGTTAACAGGATGTCTCACTTATGTCGGCATTTTGACAACTTCGCCATTCTGAAAATTTCATTAAATAGTATTTCAAACAAACACCGAATCTTTTTGATACAGAATTACAACTTTGTATTTCAATTTTGCACGATGGAATTAAAAGCATTAAAAGAAACTGATATATGACCTCGATTTTGGCCTTGACCTTCGGCAGACGGAGAACATTTTCTGGTATTCGACTCTCTATTTAGTCATAATACACTGACTCTCTATTTAGTCATAATACACTGGACTACGAATTTACAAAGAAGCATTTTTCATTTGTACAGAATTAGTAGAACGATGTTAACACAATAAGACTATTGACCTTTCCTGTGGCATAGTAGACCGATGTTAACACAATAAGACTATTGACCTTTACTGTGACATAGTAGACCGATGTTAAACCAATGNCACAATAAGACTATTGACCTTTCCTGTGGCATAGTAGACCGATGTTGACACAATAAGACTATTGACCTTTCCTGTGACATAGAAGATCGATGTTAACACAATAAGACTATTGATCTTTAGTGTGACATAGTAGACCGACGTTAACACAATAAGATTATTGACCTTTCCTGTGACATAGTAGACCGATGTTAACACAATAAGACTAATGACCTTTCCTGTGACATAGTAGACCGATGTTAACACAATAGGACTATTGACCTTTCCTGTGACATAGTAGACCAATGTTAACACAATAAGACTATTGACCTTTCCTGTGACATAGTAGACCGAGGTTAACACAATAAGAATATTGACCTTTCCTGTGACATAGTAGACCGATGTTAACACAATAGGACTATTGACCTTTCCTGTGTCATAAACTTTAGAACTTACAGCTCTTCCGATGGGGGGATGATTAATGGTGTCTTTGAATATAACCTATATGTACAAAGTTTCACTTATCCAGCACAGTTTATCGTTAAAAAATGGTCGCCATCACTTTTGCATCTTTATCGCCTATTATTAGATTTAAAGATGAGCATATGATACAGGTTTAGAAATCCGCCAAGCAAATGTGAACTTGGCAATATTCCTACGGAACAGTTCCAAAATCAACACATTTCCAGTGTACAGCTCTCCAGGGCTGTGTTCCATCCTATTTCAAAATCCATCGTGAGTTTAGTTATGATATGAACGAATTACCACTTCCGACTTGTGTCGGGAATCCAGAAGAAGAAAAAAAGAAAAAAAAAACCATCTAGATGACAGTTTTTTTTTATCAACATGCCGTCAAAGTCGCTCAACATAAAACGTTCTGATAGAGTGTACCGTGCAATTGCGAAAGTCTTGTTTGGATAAAACTATTCAGTTATAATAAAATCGATTACTGCATCAATTTCCTTTGATAATGCAATACTATTCACGTGTCTAAGATAATCAAAATTGATATCTGTCGACAAACCTATCTTGACCAGGTATTGTTTCAACAAAACAGATACAAAGAGTGGCCGCAGAAAAAAAGCAATGCTGTACCACATGACAGAATTATTGATTTTGGTGGGTTTTCAGGATCTGTACTTGGACCAGAAAGCATTTTCGATATAAAAAAAGGAATTGCAGACATCAGACCAAAGGCTTTGTTGTTGTAACGTTTAACTATGTGTACATTGTCCTCAGACCTCAGGACAACTGAAATATTCCCCATTCGAATGATGCATGCTTATTGACCATCCATGTCTGGTTTGGCTACATTGGGATACAATTAAGCCGTGATAAACCCGGAAGGCATTTTGTGTTCAACTCTAAAAGCACAACAAATCTTCCATGGCATATGTTCATTGGTTGTCTTTCTTGTTCAATAGTTCTACTGGGGCATTCCAATAGGATTGCCCTGGCTATCAGTAGAAAATCGTCTCTCGTACAATTGTGTCTTACATGTTTTGAGGATCTCCAGCCATTTTGCTTTCCTTTGTGAAGCAACATTTTTGCGCTTTACTGGTTGTTCCAAAAACACGCTTTAGAAACTGAAATATCAATGAATCAGCTGCAGGGATTCGAAGCAGTCGTCTTCCAACATTGCTTTGGGTAGTGGTGTAAACAGTTCTTTAAAAGTTAAGCTACTGCACCAGAATCATTTTGAACGCCCATACTTATAAAACTCTTTTTCCAATAGACACTCCTACAAATAAATGTATAGGTTTAACTACGTAATGCTTTACAGTGTAATACATTTAGATTGTTTACATACATATGTACCTCTATCCTACTAAATGTTGTAGATGTTTTATATGTAATCACTTTAGAATACTGTATTCCGCAGTTTAACTGTCGCCTTTTTCACCTTCTTTAATGAGGGCGAATAAAATCTGACAGCGAATTTCAATCAACAACATACAATATGGAATCATTTAAGTTAAGGGCAAAATTAATGTTAGGCGAATATGAAATATACAAGGGAAAGGCGAAAGTTTGACTGTCCGATTTTTCTGGTACAAAGTATTTAAATTGAAAGCACATGATACAAAATGCATTTATCATTATCGTTATCTGATACAGAAGGTCTTATGATATGAATCTGCTCATAAGGTGTCGGCAGAAATGTCAGACAGACAGTACTTCGGTTAATTAATAGCTGCAAGCACTCTAGAAATTAACATGTAGATGGAAGAGACTCTCGGAAAAAAACAATTATATATGACATCTCGTAGAATGACCAGATTATTCCGCTTTTTATTGTAATAAAAGGTCATTTGTTCAAGAATGAGATGTGATCCGTGATATACTTTAAACAAGACGTGACCCCATAAACGTCCATGTCCATGTTAATTCTTACGTTTATTGCAGTTAATTACTTCCTTAATTCCATTACGAAAGTAAATACTTACTTATCTTGTCTCTAAAAACCCATATGACATATTCGGCGATGTACAGTTTACATGTTTTAAAACAATTATAGAAAATCTGGGACAATGAAGTTAATTATTATTTTCATGGTAGTTATATGTGTGATGTGTTTACTGTAAGGTATTGACATGTGAAATTATTTCACAGTTAATATTATGATGAGTCTTTCTGTAAATAAATCAGTTTGTAACATGTATAATATGAAGGCGATTCCCAACCCTGGATGATTCAGTGGGATTTATTTCCATGAGATAGGGGAATCACAACCCGAGGGGGGATTCTTTAGTTGCCAAATACGGGGCTTTGCCGAGTGTTTGACAACTTAAGAATCTTTCCTGAGGGTTGAGATTCCCCCATCTCACCCACAAGGGGGTGAATTATTTTTTTTCTCTTACCCTGTTTAGCTATTGTGTATCATATACACAATGCAATGATAACGCTACATGCTAAATGCAGGTTTGACATGATGATGATGGATTGTTGACGTGACGTCATTGTATTGTTGAAGTGACGTCCAGCCATTGTTATGAATAGGGGAATCTCCCCGTCTCAACCCTAGGTTAGGTTGAGACAGGGAAATCTCACACCGGTAAAAGTGCGGATACATCTGTCCAGGGTAACAGAAATTCAATTCTCAAATTAACCTACAGCAAATGCAAAATAAGATATACACTGTAACAAGACAAACAAGGTTAACCGGTACCGCACCTTTTTATGTGACGTTTTGGTCCATTCATAGCTCGTCAGTGGTACAACAAAGGCAGCCTAATGAAATCCGTGTCTGAGAGGTTCTGACACATAACTTGTAAATCAAGTCTTTATAACTTCACAAATTATGTTATCATTTTCTACCAGCGATATCTTTTTATCATGTGGACCCTTCAGAACACATACCAGCTACAAAGTTATTGTCAGTCTCAGAGACTGATAGACAACCAGGAGGCAAACCCGCATTGTGACGTAGNGGGGGGGGTCTGTCGTCGATTAACGTCAGAACAACACACTTTTTACCACGTTTAATGTTTAGATTAAGTTTGCCACGCATTGACGACAATTACGTTGCTTAAATAAAAAGTCAAGTTTCAGAGTTTTGACTAGGTTTACTGATGGCAGTATTGTTCCTGATTAAAGTAGTAACATGAGATCGAAACATTTTAAGAACTCTCTAGTCACCTACACATATTTACCAGTAGGTGACGTTGGGAAAACAAATTATTTCTTAGAGCCAAAAATAATGAAAACCATCAGATATACACTATTTTCATCTTCAAACCACAACGCGTACACTAAATTTTCATATATGAACAGATAAGGGAAATTTCAAAATACAGATATACTTAAAGTGGCATTTTAAATCTTGATTTGTAATTCATGTTTCCTGGATTATTATTATCATATCGGTTTGTCGTCGATTAACGTCAGAACTCCGCCCATCTATAATATGCGGGAAATATGCGACTCGCGCCCGGAGCGCACTTCAAACTGATATTTTAGAAACAAATCGTCACTTTCACACACATGTCGCACATGGATCGAAATATCTATTCTTTATGCACAAGATAAACATACATAACATGCCTCAAACAACCAATACAATCACTAAAAACATATTTTTTCAAGCTTACTCTGTTTTACTCTAGTTTTTTGATAGCCCCGCCTTTTAATGCCACGTGACTAAAATCTCGCCGGCCTACGTCATAACGTTGGGAAATACCTTCGGTAACGCGAGATCTCGTCAAGTCATGTGACATTGCTCATGGCCTAATTTTCATTAAAAACATGGGTTGGTATAGAAAACGTTGATAAATACTTTTCGTAATGATCTTTGAAACATGTTATTGATGCCACCTAGCGCATAAAGATTAGATCTTTCGACCCATGTGCGACATGTGTGTGAAAGTGACGATTTGTTTCTAAAATATCAGTTTGAAGTGCGCTCCGGGTGCGGGTCGCATATTTCCCGCATATTATAGAGGGCCGGAGTTCTGACGTTAATCGACGACAGACCGATATGAAAAAAGTTGATAAAACGTCAGAATAATTCGGACTACAGCATATTATCATCTTTGTTAATAATATGGGTCATTAACAGTACCGATGCGAAAGTGAAAATAAACAAATCGAGTTATCTGTTCACATCGACTAATGCGAGAAACAATGTTTAGGAGAAACTATCTCACGAACTGTGATATTAAAAATTAAATATATGAAAAAACAAACTTATTTGTAATCTAATGAAAACCTACGTGGTTAAGTGTTGAATACACGTCAGATAATAGCTCACTGCGCCGAAGGTGTTGTGTTATTATGGTGCCGCTGGCATTGACAGGTCTCCAGAATTTGAACCCAGGGATACTAAAATGATGTCCAGTGTCATAAATCAACCCTATATAGACTAGCCGGTCGATATAGGCATATATTTAAGCGGTAAGAACATGTATTATTGGTTATACGCTGGCTCGACAAAGACAAATCTGTCACTTTGTCTGCTAAATCGGAATAAATAGATACATTTGTTAAACAATGTTTACTGTCAAAACATACAAAATCACGTCCTTAGATGGAAGCCAGCCCGTGAGTTCTTGTTTTTCTTCTTAAAATATAAATATCTGACACATTATAAGACCTGTTTGTGAGCGACGTGGTGTATTTGTAAATGTCAGCCACTTTGTCTGGTAGAAAGATGTGTTGATCATGTGAACGCTATTCAGATTAGTTTGGTAGAAGAGCGTATTACCGTATTGTCATAGGACAGACTCCTTAACGACCCCATCGAAACGACTGTTCATAAGTTTATTGATATTTACAGATTCTGATATATCCAATCGCCACAGTAAATTAAGGTTTTAAATGTTCCGATATATTCAATACCAAAATTGTATTTAAGTTTATAACGTTCTCACAAGTACCGCCATTGTATTTACGTTAAACGGGGTATCAAAAATACCGTTTGTAGATTCACGTTTTACTCCATGTGCAATTCGATATCGTTGATACCGCCAGTAAATAAAAGGGTAAATCGATATCGTTGATACCGCCAGTAAATAAAAGTGTAACTCGATATCGTTAATACCGCCAGTAAATAAAAGTGTAATTCAATATCGTTGATACCGCCAGTAAATAAATGTGTAACTCGATATCGTTAATACCGCCAGTAAATGAAAATGTAACTCTACATTGTTAATACCGACAGTAAATAAAAGTCTAACTCGACATTATTAATACCGACAGTAAACAAAAGTGTAACTCAATATCGTTGATATCGCCAGTAAATAAAAGTGTAACTCGATATCGTTAATACCGCCAGTAAATAAAAATGTAACTCGATATCGTTAATGTCGCCAGTAAATAAAAGTGTAACTCGATATCGTTAATACCGCCAGTAAATGAAAATGTAACTCTACATTGTTAATACCGACAGTAAATAAAAGTCTAACTCGACATTATTAATACCGACAGTAAATAAAAGTGTAACTCAATATCGTTAATACCGCCAGTAAATAAAAGTGTAACTCGACATTGTTAGTACTGACAGTTAATTAACGTCTAACTCGATATCGTTAATATCGCCAGTAAATAAAAATGTAACTCGATATCGTTAATGTCGCCAGTAAATAGAAGTGTAACTCGACATTGTTAATACCGACAGTAAATACAAGTGTAACTCGACATTGTTAGTACCGACAGTTAATTAACGTCTAACTCGATATCGTTAATATCGCCAGTAAATAAAAGTGTAACTCGATATCATTAATGTGCAATTCGATATCACAAATATTGCCAATTTTGTAACTGCAAATTACCTGCAGTTTGATCATGATTATCTCGATATCATTCATACCGTCAGTATATTAACGCTTAACTCAATATTAGTTCATTAATTTTTATCTGGATATCAGATTGTTTTACATATTATCAGTATGTTCATGTTAACTCGATCTCTTTAATACCATTAGTAAACTAACTTTGACTCATTATCACAAATATCTTACTGTCTCACTCGAAATATCATGTACCTCCAATATACACTGTATTAACGGTAACGTCCCGAATACTTAATTACACTGTTTTGCTTTACTTTGTATGAGGTTATACGTAATCGCAACAGATCATCCATCTAGGAATAGTATATTAAAGGATTACACGATATACCTACGTGTCTGTGTACATTACGTATATCTTATTTCAAATAGATCCCTTTTTCATTTTGACAACCATTTTATAATAGGTATAGAACAGAAATATTTGGAATGCCACGTTGTAGTTACGTGACACAGATAAACAGTTATAGGTCATTAACCAAGAACGTGTATATAACTGTATAATTAAAATGACATTCATATCTTGGAAATTAAATAATACGTTGATGAATAAACATTTAATAGCTTAGTACCTTGGGATAATCAGGTTATATACACGTTAGTGTCAAATCTGAGCCCACGATTCGCCATGATGTTCTCAGCTCAGTAGACGTGTTAGACTTAAACTTTGCATTGCAACTTCTCACGTCAACTGACCGAATTTAGAACAAATATTATCTGTCAACAAGATTTGTAAAGGTATGGAACCAAAGGAGATATATAGCATTGTTTTTATTCACAAGTAGATTGTGTAAGTGTTATTTGTGATTATTTTTGCATCGTAGTTATTATTTAAGGAATAACTTCATGTGTTGGTCTGGTTATGGACGTTATGAGGTGATCACTCCAGTTCAGCAGGCGTAACATTGAATAATGAATTACCTCATGCTCATAGCCTGACCGAAATAAAAAAAAAAAAAAACATTCCTTATATTTACCGTACATTTCTGTGAATGTTTAAAAACTATCTTATTCTTTAGACTTGTCAGCAGACACAGATTGCATTTTCAAAGCATATTAACGCCTGATCGGTTCAATAAAAGTAATAGCCTGAAATTTGCATAACCCTTGGTTAACTCTGCCCACATCTATTGTTGATGACGTCGCATATAATTGTGTCTCGTTTGAAGAAAATTTGCACAGCTCCACCAACATATATTGTTGTTGACGTCATATGGAAACTTGTCACGTTCTACGGTCAGGTTATAGGATGAAAACTCCACTTTGAGGGAATTATGGTTATTGAGTGAATGTTAATGTAGACTGGACATATTTTCTTTTACTAAATAACACCTAAGGTGGTCGGATTGTGCAGTGGAAAGCGCACTTGCCTTTCACCAAGGTTACCGGGGTTCGATTCCCCGATCGGACGTGAAAAGTTATGGGGTCACCTATCAGATCACGTGAGTTTTCTCCTTGTACTCCGGTTACCTCCTACACTAAGAACCCTCGCANTTGCCTTTCACCAAGGTTACCGGGGTTCGATTCCCCGATCGGACGTGAAAAGGTATGGGGTCACCTATCCGATCACGTGAGTTTTCTCCTTGTACTCTGGTTACCTTCCACACTAAGAACCCTCGCGCGCTAACATACGGGCCAACAAGAGTGATTAATATAAGTTGAAATAACTTGTTTCATAATTTTTGATAAATATTTTCTTAAATAACATTCATCAGTTTGGATGTATTTAATAGTTTTACTTTAACACAAATCATGAGCGTACTAAACGTGTTGTATCGTTTCCTACTGGTCTCTTTGTAAAGCTATGACTCCATAGTCATAGTAATTGTCAAAGGGACCAGTCGGGCTTGAAACGTTGTGACACATTTAATGCGTACATTGTTTGTGTATCAAGTAAAGTTTTGATATTAAATGTTTTGTGTAAACGTTACAAAATACCATATATTTACCGTATTATCATAGCAGTATCTGTAATAGCATACTGTAACGTCTTGTTACTGTCACGTATTCCCGACATCTGGTATGTATTGATCGGAATCTTAAATATAGTATTCAAAGCCTGTATTTAAACATTTAAAGCTTTCTTAATTACCAAAGTACAAAAATAACCATGATGAACTTCACAAAAAGATTACATCATGTTTCAAGATACACAAGGTGGTAGACACTGCTGGTTTGCTAAAACTTGAGTAGTGGCACAGTTAATATTATACACACTGGACATATTATTTAGTTTGAAATTAACCAATATCCTCTAAATATTTCATTTTTTAGATTCATGGGTTACCAGTCCCTCTGTTTTAACAGTAGTTTAGAAAACTTTGATTTCCAACTCTTTGGTCCCTATCATCACCCTCAAATTCCTAAAAGGACGAAACAGCTGTAGCGATGTGTTGCAATGAAATTATGTTTTGGCGAAGAGTATATACACGTATTACCAAATGTTAGCAGTCACCTCTGTGTGTGTGTGTATGTGTGGGTGGGTGTGGGTGTTACGTTCATGCTTCAGGCTAAATGAAAAAGGTTAAAAAAATCAAATTATGTAACTTTCAAATTTCCAGAAACTTGATGGCTGAAGTATGCTTGTTCGGTCTGTTATAACGTTATATCGTCCTTGAGTAGAATGATATATCATTATATCAGCATCAATGTGCACCGCAAATTACACATCCCGGAATTGTCTTCGGAGAACCCCAGGATCATTATCATTAAAATATCAACGATGATGTTGTTCTACGGCAAAATAAGTTGTTGTTTTGGTACATCTTTGCTATATACAGTAAGATATCGATCTGACTGTTCGAATAACACTTGACTACACGATTGATAGGAGTACCTATATGTTTATTATCAGATTTTAGTAGAATCATGTATCCCATGCCGGCAGCCTTGTTGTCAAGTACTTCGAATTTGGCACCAAATATTACGATATTTAATACCACAATGTTTTGATTCGGTAACATTTATCTAATTTTAAAATTTAATAGATAGAATGATGTACTGTTTTTTTCAATTGAATACCCCTCATATATCACTGAAATGGCAGAACTGTTACAGATCGATTCACTTGTGCCTCGCACTCGTGATAAAATGTCTGTATTCTGCTATACTGGTGGGATAGATGTACATGGTATTCAAATGGGAAACATTATTTCATAGATTAGATTTACTAAAATGTATTAGTCTAAATTATCTTAATTAAAGAGACCTTGACAAAAATCTCTTACGGAAACGGAAGTGTGTACAAATCTAAATAGTCTCTTACATTGTCACAGAAAAATTACTAACATAGCCTAAACGTATCTATCATCACTACATGTGACTGTTCCCGACGGTAATGTTCTGTCCGCCAACCTACACATCCATGTGTGGAATGTATACATGAAGTGGTGATGGTTCGAAACAGAACAAAACAGAAAACAAAACAAAAAGAAAATATGACTACAGGAGCAAAGAAGATACCCCCACACCTAGTCCGAATTATTCTGACGTTTTATCGACTTTTTTCATATCGGTCTGTCGTCGATTAACGTCAGAACTCCGTCCCTCTATAATATGCGGGAAATATGCGACCCGCGCCCGGAGCGGGTCGCATATTTCATTTACAATTTACAATNAACAACTAATACAATCATTAAAAACATATTTTTTCAAACTTACTCTGTTTTACTCTAGTTTTTTGATAGCCCCGCCTTCCAATGTCACGTGACTAAAATCTCGCCGGCCTACGTCATAACGTTGGGAAATACCTTCGGTAACGCGAGATCTCGTCAAGTCATGTGACATTTCTCATGGCCTAATTTCCATAAAAAACATGGGTTGGAAAAGAAAACGTTGGAAAATGCTTTTCGTAATGATCTTTGAAACATCTTATTGATACCACCTAGTGCATAAAGAATAGATCTTTCGATCCATGTGCGACATGTGTGTGAAAGTGACGATTTGTTGGGGCGCGTGTCGCATATTTCCGGCATATTATAGAGGGACGGAGTTCTGACGTTAATCGACGACAGACGGATATAAAAAAGTCGATAAAACGTCAGAATAATTCGGACTACCCACACCCAACAAGGTAAAACGCAGAAGAGAAAATAAAATCGTCAATACCAGGAAACCAAGAATCGGTATTTCGCTTCCTTTGACGTTGGCACATCAAATTCACTGGGCAATAACTTTTATAGATATATAGATATATTTAAAAACAAATTCTCAACAACGAGTCTTTAGTATTTTCATCTCGTTGTTGAGATTTTTTTCTTTTTATATTATTTCTTCGTCCGTAAGGATCAATTTTCTGCTTTTATAATAAATGGATTTATATATTTGTTATTCATATACCTTTTTGTCATGAATGTATTGGTCTTATATGTTACAATTATAACTACAGTATGATCAAACATGGGTTCTGGATTCACTCAAGTTGATAATGATAACCTTAAAAGGGGAGAAAAAGTAAACATAACATAATTATCAGTGGTTGATATAGACTACCATCAAAAGTCTTACGCTCCACCCACGCCCCGAACTTCAAGTTCAAGTTCTTTATTAACTTAAAGTATTGCGACTTATCAGTGTAAAAATATAATAAACAGGATATTTACATATGTACAAAAAGCCGAATTGGTCACAGGAGAATGCACAACACACATAAATAAACTGTCATATATCTGATCGGCGCTTATTTGCCGCTATCAGATACTTTCCAAGATTACATAATTCTTTAATATTCTGTGTATTAAGTAATTGAAAAAGTTTATATACACTAGGGTTATTTCTATAGTAACATTTTAAATACTTCCGTCTTAAATCTGTATATCTTGTGTAATCTAAAAACAAAATGAAACTCGTCTTCTATGTCATTAAGATTACACTTTGTACATAATATAATCTATTAGTTCTAACAGTGCCAACATAACGCGCAGATTCAATGTTTAATTTGTGAGCTGACAGCCTAAGTCGAGCAATTTCTTTCATATAACCGGTATTAACTGATTTTGTTAGATACGATTGTAGTTCAGAACCTTTTTCTATTTTTTCATTATCGTCGTTATAGAAACACATACCAAATATAACGTAAACATATGACAATTGATATATAAAAGTAACATCACAGGCCGTGAATGTGCAGATTGTTATTTCTTTGTAAGTATCACTTAAATTATTGGTATACTTATTCTTTTCCATTCCATATATACAATCCCGACCAACAATATACGATATATAATGTCTGTTACAACGATACGTCTGTCATCGATGTGCATAATGCACGTCATTGACATAGTAATGTCAGAAACAGTAATACCTCTACTAGTCACTGTCCCTAGAGAGTGCTCATGTCCTAAGTGTTGGCTGTCAATGTTGATGATTTACTGACAATCAGTCGCTATTTATACGCCGTTATACTATCAGTATTGACGTAGACCGTGAGAAGAGCCGGTTGTGGAACGGCTTCCAAAGTATACAGTAAAAGTAAAGCGATAAATCCATTTCATACAAAATGAACTCGGACAACGCTAAAAATACCGATAATCGACAGTTTTGAGTTACTTGATAATATATACATTTTAAAACACATTTTCACATTGACATCATCATTGGCATTCAGGACATGTATCTTCAATAACATGTTTTTTTATTAATCTAATTATATCGTTTTAACATCTTCGTAGCGCAGTACGGGATTCGACATTCAAATATATTTAATTGTCTATTTTAATGTAATGTTCCAACCATATATGAATAGAAGCATTTATATATCATTTGAGTTTCTGACGTTGTGCGTTAACTTTTTTCGCCCAAAAAATGAGTGAAACAACAAAGGAAAGTTTGATGTTGACAATAAGAAGCGAATGCTATAAAAACAAAGTAAAATATATAGCGAGTCTACCCGCACACCTTTATAAAGTAAAGGTAACATTCAAGGCTCGCTCCTGTGTACACATCGTTAAACATTACCGTGATGTGTGACGTAATTAGGAGTTAGTGGGCAATAACTCTACACTAATTAAGTTATATTATCAATCAACTCATTTTTATGACAGCAATGCTATAAAGAAGGGATAATTTCTTCCGTTTGTAAAATGAATATTTATTTACCGACCTCAGAAATACCTGATTGATGTATTAACCGATGTCATTCGGTGGGGATACATCCGGTTCATTTCAATTTTATAAACATAACAACTACATGTTCACGATGTGAATGGACATAATTACATAATTATAATTTAAAATATAGGATAAATTGAAGAAGAGGTCTCAACGAGTACAAATTAAAATGTACAATGTTACACAACGACAAACTGCATAGTTATACGGATCTAGATCTCTATACAGTGTTTCAAAAAGACATAATCAAAAAATACAACGAGCGCGATACAATGTCATAAAACGACAAAATGTATGGTACTATGGAACAGGATACAAAGTCCGACAGCCAAACAGTGTGGGCAAAATTATTTTGACACAAAATTGCAAAGATTCCGTTTGTTATGTGTACAGTTTTTGTACGCCTTTATAAGAGAATTCCAACTATCGACAACCACAATTACCGTGTACACTAATACTTACAAATACTTTAGCTAAGCATAGTTTAAGCGATACTTTGTTGGAGCTTAATGGTCTCCTAGGATTGATTATGTAAAGTCTGTCATGTTTTCCCTAAGAAAAACCCTGGTTTTTTACTCGATTACATGTGGGTTAAGAAATGCTTATAATTTTATATCAATAATAATTCTACGTAAACTCAGATTGTTGTTATATCTATTCCTCACCCAAGAGATCATTACCTATTACATTGTGACGTCAAATTCATATCATATGTCTGTAAGTCTATTAGTTTTGTTTTATTATTTTCGCCACACAAGTGATACATTTACCCAATGTCCATGCCAGCGGGATTCGAAAATTCTATATAGAAGTCCCTTGGAAAAGCAAAACAGCCATTCATGCTAATAGTAACAGTTGTTCAATCACTAAACTTGTAACTAAGCACAAAAACAAATGTGAAATTATAGATATTGCTGAATCTTTTCAAACGTCGTTTTTATTCCTGAGAGTCTAATATCTCGTAACTTGTGTATTGTTAATTGTTCTACGGGAGACATAACTTACACTGCCCGTTTCTGTGCTGATCGGTGTCTGGTCAGACAGATTACGTGAGAACTTCAGCACCATATACATGTCAATAATTACACGCCTGAGTAGACATTACGCAATAGCTGACTAGTTATTGGTATTGTCTGGGTTCCGGAATAACATTGTCGTCATCGTACTTAACATAAATGTAATGAGACGTTGACAGACACACGCCAGCACGGGCACTCCGTAAAAATAAAAATCTGCCAACTAGTCCTAAATTAGTCGAATAACTTTATATGGCAGGAAATAGATGACGCACACACATTGTTATATGTGATTTAGTCTGTTTTAAAGTAACATATATGACAGTTAGGGATGTCTAAGCAAAATTACCTAACAAATTATACTTTATAATATTTCGAATCTATGAAAAAAGAAACTATGAATACGTGATTTTCTGTTTATACCGTCTTCCCGTTTATTTTCTGCGTTAATTTCAAAACAAAAAGGCGGGTTACATTAATATTTTCGTTTGTTACTTTTCAAATGATAGGTATGCTATTGGTAGGTATGCTATTGGTAGGTATGCTATTGTTTTTCAGAATATTACAGTTTTTAATAGAGTAGTCTGATTTGTTTGGTATCTTTAGGTATAAAAGTTTATTCAGAAATGGTGTGATCACGTTCGACAGGAAAAGCACACAGTACAGTTGCTACATTGTACCTCTACATCCATTGATTAGATTGTATGAGATATTAGACGAAACATAGCCGTGCAGCCTTTCTGTTAGAAACATAGCCGTGCAGCCTTTCTGTTAGAAACATAGCCGTGCAGCCTTTCTGTTAGAAACATAGCCGTGCAGCCTTTCTGTTAGAAACATAGCCGTGCAGCCTTTCTGTTAGAAACATAGCCGTGCAGCCT
>NW_018404851.1:23660-66496 GCF_002113885.1 Mizuhopecten yessoensis | reverse complement strand
TCTGTTAGAAACATAGCCGTGCAGCCTCTCTGTTAGAAACATAGCCGTGCAGCCTTTCTGTTAGAAACATAGCCGTGCAGCCTTTCTGTTAGAAAGCAATCTTCTAATATTGTTTTTCTTTATCAACAATTTTGTTTCTATTACTAATCATTTTGTCATTTTGTTACATACCATATTCAATCATCGATAAACTAATTATGCTTCTTCCTTTTAAATATGTTAATTTTATATGCTTATTCATTTGTTTTGTATTAATATAATACAATTACAACGATATTATACTCCTAAAAATGGGTAAATGTAAGGATTTTAACCAAAAGGTGCACCTTTTAGATATTCAAAATAGAGTAATGAATTGCAAAATCGACATGAAAAACCATGCAAANAGCAATATGTTTTATATTTAATGTACCAGTTGACATTACATGCACGTATAATGCATACGGTGATCCTATATTTAATGTGAAGCAATAAATATACGTTTGTGGGAGCATTATAGTAACACTCTGTGTGAAAATTACATTAGCAAGTGACAAGATTCATGAAATAAAATAAAAGTTCATGAGTTCGAATAAACAATGGTACAAAAGCTTATAATATATACGTAATGCCAAAATATAATATAAGATATAGACAATGATACGAAAGCTTATTATATATACGTAATGCAAAAATAAAAAATAAGATATAGACAATGGCACAAAAGCTTATAATATATACGTAATGCCAAAATAAAAATAATAAGATAATGGCAATGGTACGGAAGCTTATTATATATACGTAATGCCAAAATATAATATAAGATATAGACAATGGTACGAAAGCTTATTATATATACGTAATCCCAAAATATAATATAAGATATAGACAATGGCACAAAAGCTTATAATATATACGTAATGCCAAAATAAAAATAATAAGATAATGGCAATGGTACGGAAGCTTATTATATATACGTAATGCCAAAATATAATATAAGATATAGACAATGGTACAAAAGCTTATTATATATACGTTATGCCAAAATATAACAAAAATGACACAGTAGCTAAAAAAATATTTAAAATAAAACAAGAATCTTTTGTTAGAAACAGACGATGGCACAACAATCTTATAAAAATTGAAAAATAGCAAATAAATAAAATGACAAAATATTTTAACGATCTAGACAATAGTCAAAAGGTTAATAGAAACGGTATAAGCATTACTACTACAGCTTAAAACATTACATAGTACAATCGCTTATAAGGTATGGAGATTAAAAGATATAGATAAAATCTGTCACCTCCCATCCCAGTATTCCATACCATAACCCGTGAATTTTCTAGCTTCCTCTGACCGTCACGATCGACGTCATTAGGAACAACAGCGTCATTCACAGCGGTGGTGGACGACGTTTATTAAGGCGGCGAATGATGGGAAAAGACAAAGGAGTTTCTTGTTTACAGAAAATGTCATCATTGTTAATGTCTCGGACAATTTCGAAAGTAATTCACAGAATAAAATAAAAAAAAAAGAATTTATTTTTGAAAACAGACTTCTAGAAATAATAATAAAACAAAATGTTCAAACTAGACAAATTATATTGCCGATTTTGGCAAAATCATCAAAATGATAACATTTTCAATTTTTCGTGATTCTAGTTGAAGCAGAGCAAATTTGACATTAGCATATATTCGCTTATTATCAATAACATTTTTAACCAATTTATGAGTATGTTATAAAAGACACATCTTTACCAATATCACCAAGTGCCAACCCGTGTACAATATTATAGCCGTAGGGCCGAAAGCTGGAGGGCTGATATTTGCCAAGGATTAAAACTCGTTATGAAAAAGAAAAAAAGTAATAACTGTTTTTTCCATATATCAAACACTTCTTCGGATGCGTGTTTGACTTTTATAACAAGCGCCTTGTACACGCGTGCTTCCGGTACCACTGATAAGAGTTTACTGATCGAAACAGGCATTTTGAAGGGGTAAATCATGTTTATATAAATCACGTGCGTTATATTGCATATCAGGTCAAAGTTGACGTCATAATGCGAGCGCGTGTCCTTAAACTTGTTTTCGCGAAATCGTGATTATACACTTCTTTCTGAAAAACTAACTCACTGGGTCAATTAGAATGGCTTCCAGTCACCGATAAATAAAGCCTCTAAAACAGCTGATACCTCACGCACACTCACGCAACCTTTGAAGGCGGCGGGGCTTAGGTAAGATTGCCTGGCAGGCTTCAGTGGCAAGGTCAGGTAAAACGTCTGTAAAGACATGCTCCGCAGGTGTGACTATTCTAGACTACCTACCAAATACATACATTACGGCTTTTGAGGTGTGTCAGATATGGTTTATTAATTTTCCTAAATCAAAATACATTGTATGACAAAAAACAAGAAGATAAAGGGTCTTCGTAGACCTTTAATTATAATTTCATATGAATATATATATAATTCACCATACTTTCAATTCCATATAAGGACATTTCCAATTAAAATATGTTTCCTATGCTATTTATATGCTTTCATTAATATGAATTTCAATGTAAGGTCTATTAGACAATCAGGAGCCCAGCATTTTCCTTAAATTAGTATGGTATATGTCCTGACAGACAGGGTCAAAGTTTGTAGGAATATAATTATAAAGAAAATATAATTGAAAGTCTCTACATAGTTCTATTTACCTTATTTAAATATGAAGAAA
Source organism: Mizuhopecten yessoensis (assembly GCF_002113885.1). Lineage (NCBI taxonomy): Eukaryota > Metazoa > Mollusca > Bivalvia > Pectinida > Pectinidae > Mizuhopecten > Mizuhopecten yessoensis. The sequence goes on along the minus strand of NW_018404851.1, from coordinate 63,797 downwards.
GCTAGCTTCGTTAAATCTATCCAATAAAAAATAATTTGCTAGATGACAAATCTCGTTTTTGTTAGGGTTCTCAATGCTTTAGCGATGCCTTCATATTTCAGATGTCATCTTTCGGTGATGCCTTTTTTTCTGATGCCCTTTTTACTGATGTCATCTTTTGGCGATGCCATTTTTTATTTCTGGCGTTTTCTTTTTACAATTTCTGTTCTATTTCATATATCATTTTTGGCGATGCCTTTTTATGGCTCCCTGCAGGTAGAGCGTAAAAAAATACCTGCTGCCCGCATTGCATGATCGTAAGAGGCGACTTAATATGGGATCTTATCTTTTCAATTCTTTCTAAACAACTTTCTTCTTCCTAACGTCTCTCTTGACAATGGCTCACTTTTGGCCTTTAATTGATCGTTCGTCCATGTGAGGAAGGCTTTGGGTTCTGCCCCCTGGTCAAGACATACAAGAGTCTGTACAAATTTCTACTCCTGCTTACCGCTCAACAATTTAGGAGTGGGACGACTGGTTCGGCAATTGTCAGTGTAATGTGACCGGGTGGGGTGTCCAGCTGGGTGTCTTTGGCAGTATGTTTCAGTACTTGTACATACGGCAAATACCATAGTTATACCACTAGATATAGATAATGAGGTAATTGTAAATACGGCAAATACCGTATTCGCTATACCTATTATAATGATACTTAATAATAAAGGTATCGAAAGCTAATTATTTCTATTTTTTCCTTTTTACATTCACAATATAACACAAAGCAGTAACAAGTTTAAAAAGGTTTCGGGAAGAAGTTTAACAATTTACATAAATCCATCTCCAGTTGACAAACATACATATAAAATTGAGGATAGTACTATTACGCTACTAAATATACATTTGTAAAAACATGAAGTAACATGTTTTTTATTTGCGTGAAAACAAAAAGTAGAGTATGTGGGATAGGTAAGAGAGTTGCTCAGATATACTTCTGTGTATTGATGGTAAACACTTGATGGATAAGGTACTATATACCAGGTCACTATGTTTCTACCATTGGACAGAAAGGATATAGTAAATAACACTGAAGTACACCATTATAGACTAATCAAACAAATTGACTATAGTTGTGTGACCTCAAAACGCAACAAAAATAGCGTGCGCACACCGTGCATATATCGTTCACACACCGTCCGCGCATCGTCCACACATGGTGCGCTTCACTGTGCGATTTAACAATCGTTCGCCCCGTTGTGCGCTTTTACTTCGCACAACTGTGCGATTTGTTACAATTCGAAGATCAAAATTACGGAATAAAAAAAAAATACGAAAAGCTCGTATGCAATAATGTACTCTGTAATATATTACTTTTTGTATAATTTTACAATGCGTGTTACACAGCATTACAGTGTCCGTTAGACTGTCAAGAATGGGTTTGGCTCCAAGGTAACAGCACAGGTAAATAGCAACAACTGAACGGTTGTTCCTATAGCTCCACTTCACCGGGGTTTTCACACCCCGAGCCCTACCCGACGAGTTACGTAAATACCCCGGGCGGGGTAAAATTACGGTCTAGCTACATGTACAAAGTGGCTATGTTTTACTGCAAACGGGACTGTGATGTAATTTTACATGTGTCGATTAAGGTCGTTAAAAAACACCGCAAACACAATTTCTAAAATTAAGTCAGTGTAAACAGAAAGATAAGCTTATAGATGTAGAAACATATGTAAAATCAAGTGTTTTTTTATATTTAAACACAAAACCGTATACATTGTTAAAGCATTCCTCAATTTACTCCAACCATGATTGTTATCGCACATCGTTCTTCCATCGTGCACACAAATGTGCGAAAGCAATGATCGTCGAATTTTTTATCGTTCGCACATCGTTCACACATCGTCCACACACCGTGCACACATCGTTCACACATCGTTCACACACCGTGCACACATCGTGCGCACACCGCACATCGTGTGTGATCCCACAACTGTAATAGGATTGAGCTAGCTTCCTACTGTTGAACACATCACCTTACATACATGTACCAGACATGACAATGAGTAATCTGTACTTTTATGAGGTACTGTGTGGTTAAAATAATTTACTTTATGCGATTTGACCTCATTGATACCAGTGATCAGTATGACGTTCCTCTGACCATCGCCAATACTTACTGTCTCCAGACGTTAATCAAATCTGTGCCGACTGTGACGGGTCGCGGCGAGACTACACAGTAGTCCGAGAGGGTCCACCGTGCACCCCCCACTTTTCTGAAGCCTAATGACGCCCTGATCACGAAAATAAATGTTAACATTGCGTAAGTTGATACGAACTTCCGGTTATGACGTCATCAAGATGGCCGCCATAGTGAAGTTTACCCAAAATGAGAAAAAATCATAAATTCGTTATTTTTCGATCAAATTTAACAAATGAGGCATCAAAATGACCGCAATAGAATAACAAACAGATCTGTTAACAAAACAAAATATTATGAATAGATTCATTTCTAACAAAAATGATTTTTTTGATCAAATTTCTTCCATGCCTGAGAGTAGTTTTTCGAACCTCAATCAATCAACATAAAACACAGATTCATGACAATTTTCAGGAGCGGTCAATCACAACTTTATGACGACGGACGCCATCGTAAAACCTAAAGGAAATACAGTCTTAGCTTTCTTGTTTCATTTAAGGTAAAATGTGGACAACTGCATTTATTCACGAACACGAAAGATCGCAACAAAACACTGGACAAAATAAAAGAAGTACGATCCCGAAGACTTTGCCAACCAGTCGGTTCTATACAACAGGTGCGTGACCTTATTCCCGAAACATATACCGACTCTGATGGATATCATCGTGAATGTTATCAGAGGTTTACCATGAATCTTAAGCGCCTTGGGGTTCCTCCAGACACGCCGGAAGCAACATGTTCATCCAGAACAAGTCGGCGATCTTCAAATGACAGTGATACCACTATCTTCAAGCCCAATTGTATATTCTGTAACTCCGAAGGGCGCAAGCAAATCAAGGTGTAGGGTAACTGGACAAGTGAACGAACCTCTAAGTTTGGGTTTGATGGCTGTAGAAGAGTTCTAGAAGTAGCAGAGCATAAATTCGATGAACAACTTTTGACTAGAATAAGAGGACATGATTTGTTTACATGCGAGGCGCAATTTCACAAGAGCTGTAGAGCCAAGTACATTACAGAACCAAAGCAGTGGAGAAGTACTGATGACGAGAAGAGGACACAGCAGGAAAAGCTTGAACTAGCACATATGACAGCGTACCAGAATGTGTGTGAGAAGATTGACAAAGATGTGATATGTGACAATGTGTCACAAGATGTGAGATTGTTCAGGTCTATATTTCGAGCCTGCAGGATACGAAGTTCGCCAATCCTAACTATCGCAGTGAGAAACTGAAGGTCAAGCTGACGAAGGATGTCAACTATTGTGGGAAATTATCATTCTTCCAACCTGATAAGCAGACAAAGTTTGCTTGCACCATGCATTGTATACAGCTCGGACATTGATGTAAACCGTGCTGTCAAGAGTGCATATGCATTAGGTTCCACTGACAGGATTAAGGATGCTGCCACTCACCTACACCAATTGATTCTGCGTAGCTTTGAACAATCGGCAGAACTAAAATGGCCACCAACATCAACAGACTTAGAGAACAGTGAGGAGATACTCCCACTGAAGCTGAAAAAATTCTTAAGGATGTACTCTTCTGAGATTTCAGTTACGTTCAAGTTTCGTTTTGATCTGGTGTAACAGGGTTTTGTAATATTAAACAAATTATGATAGGTGTAATAGCAAACACACATCTATAAAAAATATGTCAAAAAACTAGATGCCTGTTTAGTTTAGATGAGAACATTTTTTACAAGAATTTTAAGAAAATTACCAATTTGGCGGCCATTTTGAAAAAGTGTATTTATGTGAATTTCTTGCGCTTCACAAAGGGCAAAATTTCACCTTTCTTGACACTAGATTGATCACTTAAATTGTCATTGTGTCACCATTTTTAAATGTAACAGGTTCAATTTTGCTGTACAGCTTCATAATGTTCAATATGATTAAAATGATATGCAAATAAGTGGAAAGTTATAAATTATTGGTAATTTTTTTTTTATTTTTTTACATATTAGGGTAACTGAAGCACTTTTGATATTTGACCCCGAAAAAGGTGAAAAATAACACAAATAATAATGGGACAAAAAAGGAAGCATACCGACCCCCCATTTTTGTTGCTGTTTTAGAAAGAGAAACACATTTTCTTTTGATTCATTGAATACTAAAAAAAGTTTAATACAGGATTTTTTTTTATATCAAGCGTTTAATCTGCAAAAAATGGTGAAAAAATGTGCATTTTTTCATTAGAAATAAGGGGTAGGGGTAACTAAAATCGCATTTCTGAGTTTAAGAAATTTAACTTCCATAATTTAATTTAAAAGAAAATAATATTTATATCAATTCTACAAACATTCAAACATATCTGATAACACACTTGGAAGAAATTGTATGAATTTGTTCTGCAAATGGTCAAAACCCGAAAAATCACCTGAAATCACCTTTAGTGTTTAATTGGTATCTTTGACCGATCATAGCACAAAAACGAACATACGGACATATACTTTCTTTTGCTTTTTCTACTATGCCATTATCTCCTTTTTCCAAAAATCAATATAGGAAAAAAAGTTTAATACAGGATTTTTTTGATTTCTCAGAGGTGTACATCCTTAAGTTATGTGATCACTGGGACATCAACTGCTGACACGTCACGAGCCAACAGGCTGGTACTTTCTATTGGCCAAGACATATGCAGGGCCGCTACCAACGGAGAATGGTAATTACCAAAGCATGTGCTTATCTGTATGACAATGCGACATCTGTTCAGAACCAAACAACTGATCACCTTATTGAACAGAATGGGACACTCAGAGAGTTACTCCTTCTCTCTTGAACTTGAGACAGCTATTGCTCAGGCTGTAGAAGAAACATCAAGTTTTCTGTCCACCCAAATTGTTCGTGATCCTGATGCTCCATCCGTGTTCCATTCCAAATTTGACAGTTTTGATCAGCTCTTGAACGATCTGACAGGCATGGGGTATATTCACACTGCTTATGGTATTATGATGCTGGACATCAAAGGAAACCCAGAGCAACAGGGGTGTTCTCGTCCTGAAATCCCGGCCGTCAGCAGAAGTGGAGCGCGTTCTCTTAAAACAGATCAAGTCAGGAATCTTCCAGAATGCTATGTGACACAACGAAAGAGTCTATCCCCTACAATCCAACAGTTGACATGCCCTGGAGGCGAAGAAGCCCTAAAACGCGCCATGAAACGCAATTTTGTCTGGGTTCTCATTCGCGTGATGCGTACAGCCTCACAGGACGTACCTGGATGGACTGGCTTTACATCCTTAAATGGTATGCCACCAACAAATCTCCCCACCATTGACTATAACCCAGTCATCATCCAACCCATCACCGATTATAAGACCGTGCAAGAATGTCTGAGATATGCTGAAGAGGCCACACATCAAGTAAACCAGCAGTATGTCATAACAACCTTCGACTTGGAAGTCTGCATGAAGGCATATCCATTGCTTTGGAACAACCCTAAACGGTATGTGAAGCACATTGTTTTGATTGGTACCTTCCACCTCGTGTGTGATTATCTGAAGATGGTGGGGAAGAAGATGGATGGCTCTGGTTTGTCTTACATCCTACTTGAAGCAGGGCTGATTGCCTCTGGTTCATTGTAAGGTGTGATATCCGGAAAGCACTATGACAGGGCGATGCACTGCCATGGGACCATGCTGGAGTGCTTGGAAAGGTTGTTATTGGAACAATACATGACTCACCAAGATGAGCAGGAACTGTTCTCTTCCATCCCAGCAGACTCGATGAAGAAGTTGGATGATTTGTTACAATCGCTCACAAAAACCAAATTGGACGCAGCATTAGATGACGATGCATTCAGTAACTACATCCGGGGTTACCTGTAGTATAGAGTGGAGGTCAGTGAAGGCAGTCACGGAAAAACTGCCCAACTTCCTACATGAGTCATATATGGCTAGTACTCTCTCTCTCTCTCGTACAGGCAGTGAAGCACAATGACTTCCTTGCATATGCACACTGTTTACAATCTCATGACAGACATACTTTTTGCATTCGGTGGTCAAAACTACGCCCGATATCTCACATACTTCTCCATCTTCCTTGCTAACATTGAGGTATCTCATCCCGGAGCAGCAACTGATTTGATCAAGAGGGGAGCAATGCGTGTGGCTCGTTCCTTATCACCCGGAAACTGCTGTGCCGTCGATAAAACTATGAAGTAAACTTTATGAGACATGCCAAATTTCATGGTGGCACTGATGGGGGTGGTTTTGGTGTTTCAGGGGTTCTCAGCAACCATGATGCATACCAAAGATGGGTGTGAACAACACACGCGAAATCCCAGTATGTCATCACGACACTAGACATGGCTGACATGCTGACAGCTAACAGCCAATGTGGAACAATGCATCGTGATGTACGACCTGCATAGATCCTGAAAAGTGCGAAATGCGTACGAAAGGCAAAGGAGGCAGTGGAATGCTTCATTAATCCATTTATAGTTGACGACTAAGACAAACTTATCAGTCTTTCATCTGGAGCTGCAGCCACTGAGATTATAGCAACTGATGTTCTGGGCGCAGAAAAGTCAGGAAAAGAGGCACAGAAAGCTTTCATAAAAGACAGGCTGCAGAAGAATAAAAACTTCTTTTAACCAGTAAAGCGGATGAATCTGAGAACGCTTGGTGACATGAACAAGAAAATGAAAGTAACAACGGCAAACAACAGAGTGGTCCAGTATAAGCAACAAGGCAATATTGCCTTCCAACTATTTGTGAAATCCCAAAGCCAGGGCTTGCAGTTGGACATGAAGGAGCTGATGACGTACCCGCTGACCCCTGTCCCATACAGCTTTGGAACAGCAGATGGATTTCTGGCAAAGACAGACAAATCTAAAGTTTTCCAGTATCTGACCAAAGAGTGTGAGGATGCACCGGTTCCATCGGCTGAGACAACACTTGTGGTCTATGATGGTAATGCCTACTTCCACTACATCAAGGAGATACCAGCCAATTTCAGCTTGATCTGCAACAAGATTTTTGGCATGATGTCAACGACAACAGATGCGGTGTTCATCACAGATATGTATACTCCCAATTCTGTCAAATCCATGGAACGTGAGAGAAGGGGCTGTAGTGAGAAGCTCATTGTTAAGGGGGCAAGCACAAAGAAACCTCCTGATTGGAAGCAGTTCCTGACAAATGATGACAACAAGACACAATTCATCAATCTCCTCTGCAAGACGTGGAGTAATCATTCATATGCCAATAAGCTCCTTGGAAGAAAAGTCATCAACATATGTGAAGGAGCTGCATATCAGCTGACGTCTGTAGATGGGCAAAGCACAGCGAAGATGGAGATCGAAACTCTACGCTCATCCCAAGAGGAAACTGATTCCAGAGTAGTTCTGTCCTGCATGTATGGAAAGGACAAGGGATACGAGTATATTCAGATCAAAAGTCCAGACAGCGATGTATATTTCATCCTTCTGTACTACGCCCTAACATTGCCAAATGTAGTGATTCTATTTGACAATGACACTGGAAATAAGCAGCGACTGATCAACATCACCGAACTGGCAGAGGGCTATACACAGAACCACATGCATACACTAGATGTGACACTACCAGCGCATTCAAAGGAATAGGAAAGAGCAAGCCACTGAAAACTCTCCAGAAAAATCCAAAGTTTGCTGCTGTACTCTGCAGGTTGGGGGAAATTTCGGACATAACCGCAGACCTCATTGATGAACTGGAGGAATTCACGTGTGCCATATATTGTCGTGCTAGAGTGTACAAGGTTAATGAGCTGCGATACATCCGCATACAGAAGCCATGTGCCACAAAAGACCAACCCCACAAAAATCGAAACAATTTCAAATGTAATTGTCAGCTCAGAGTTCTATTGATAAACTTAAATCACCCTATAGACATAGCATACGCAATTGCATTGATACTGAATTGTGGAATAAAATTGAAGTGTTTGTTAACATTTCAAAGTACTACTTTGTTTGCCAATCAGCACGCGACAAAACGCTGTTCCAACTATTGAACTTTTGAAATTTGTGTGGATTGTCGATAAGACGGGAATTTTAACTTTTAAATATCAATTGGATCTTAAAAAAGAACATTAGAGGCAGAGAAACCGTAAAAATAAGTATTGAACTGTCTTTGTATGGTATTTTTGATCTATTTGAATTACACAGCTTTGCAAGCAAACACATCATAATGCGCGCTAGCTTTCAAAGCTGTGTCATTCAAATAGATCATAATACCATACCAAAACATTTCAATGCTTAAATAATTACTAACAAATCTCGAAATCTTTATGTACTTGAGCTGGCTTACACGTTTGAACATTTATCAGAAAAGATTAATGGTCAGTGGAGATTTCCTCTTGTTATATCTATCGATCAGACACCTGAACTTTTTATGGTCATGGGAAACATGGCGATGAGAGTGATGGGTATCGGACATATCTGGTATACACTGGTGACCACCAAAATGTTGATCACATATTGATGTGAATATAATATTAAGACATGAGCAGAAACAATGCCGTTCTCGCGGGTCACATAGAAATGGTCTGACCTAGGTATCGGTATTGTAGATGTATTGTATATATGATTAATAGATACCATCATGTTCAGTGTGTCAGAGAAGGGACTCCGGCCATCCTGTAATGGGATATGTATATATACACGGGTTTTAAGGTCGTTGTCAGCACAAGCGTTTAGGTGACTTATGACAAGTGACAAGCGCTTGAAGGACAGTGAAGTTGAATGTCTATTTATAGCTTAACGCCTATATTAATGTCGAATTATTTGCATGGACTGCAATCAAATTATGAATCACCATCATTGTTACAATTGTTTCATTGCAAAACTGACACTAATCATTCTAAGAACGTAATTCAAAAGCTCATAACCATATTTACAACAAAGTATCTATTATATTTGTCTTAAAAAATTATAATTTGAACATTTTGCTATTTATAGATTTTATTTACAACTTAGGATAAGTCATCAAATGATATACAAAGTAACACTATACATACGGAAATAAAGTTAGAATATATTAATCTATATTTGCTACCTATGGAGACAATATGACGAGGCAAACTAACCATATGTATCAATATATAATTAACTAACAACATGTACGAAAATCAAAAATAAANAAAGGCCCCCCCCCCCCCCCCAACACACACACAAACCTCCGAACCAATACTTTTCTGAAGCCCAATGACACCATGATCACGAAAATAAATGTTAACATTGCGTAAGTTGAGACGAACTTCCGGTTATGACGTCATCAAGATGGCCGCCAAAGTGAAATTTACCCAAATGAGGTATCAAAATGACCGCAATAGAATAACAAACAGATCTTTTAACAAAACAAACTACTATGAATAGATTCATTTCCAACAAAAATGAATTTATGTCGATTTTTAGGTCAAAGTTTCAATTTTTCACAAAATAATTGTCATTATTTTTGGTCAAATCTTTTCTAGAAAACAACCTTATTCATGATTCAGAAATGTTTTATTCACACTATTGAGCTGAATAACCACACACTATTTTGTTCATATCCTGTGTATCACAACTGTTCAAATATCAACAGTCATATCAACAATAATTGCCGTTTCTGTGTGTGTCTAAATATCTAACAAACACAGAGTTCATATCATTCGAGGGTACATATTGTCAATACAGATTACTGTCTGTGCCTTCACCACTGCTTTGTAAACTAAACTGATCTAGTACATCTGTCAGCTGGTATACAGTTTCCGAGTCATCTGAATCCACATCGTCGTCAGACTCCAGTGGTTTGCCAGCGATGTCGATGAGCTCCTGTGGCAGAACATCTCCTGTGTACCACAGTGGCTCCAGCTTTCCATCCTTGACCTCCTCATTTTTGGATGTTAAATGAGCACAGAGAAAAGTTCAAATTTGTGAAGAATCCAGATGTGAATTTATTTGTTGATTGTATGGGAATCGGACAACAGTCGGTAGATTCTATAACATCTTCGTTATTTGACATGTCGTCAGAAACTGAGGAAACCGTGGCTGAGAGACGCGTGAAAGTGATAGCGTTCGAAGTGAGTGATCGTGCGACGGAGCACAGTGGTTCGTTACAAATGTCTGAAATGTTTATGTGTGCTGTGACTCAATTCAGTAGGTCTGTAACTTATGTGTTAGTAGGTCTATAGAATGTGTATTTCAGACATTTGTAACGATTCCCTGTTGATCAGTGCAGTGTTACAGACGATATTTCTGATAAATTGCATGAGTGTTAAAATTGTTCCAATTGCCGGCATTGGTGATTTCAACCGATGTGCATTTTATATGATATTGCAGACCTTGGTCTTGTTTTTGTTGTAATGAGAGTATTTTCTTTTTTCTTTTGCACATAAATTANGGTGTCTGATCGATAGATATAACAAGAGGAAATCTCCACTGACCATCACTCTTTTCTGATAAATGTTCAAACGTGTAAACCAGCTCAAGTACATAAAGATCTCGAGATTTGTTAGTAATTATTTAAGCATTGAAATGTTTTTGAATGGTATTATGATCTATTTGAATGACACAGATTTGCAAGCAAACAACATAATGCGCGATAGCGCATTATGATGTGTTTGCCTGCAAAGCTGTGTCATTCAAAATAGATCAAAAATACCATACAAAAACAGTTCAATGCTTAAATAATTTAGGTTTCTCTGCCTCTAATGTTCTTTTTTAACTTACAATTGATATTTAAAAGTTAAAATTCCCGTCTTATCGACAGTCCACACAAATTCGTTCAGTAGTTGGAACAGCGTTTTGTCGCGTGCTGATTGGCAAACAAAGTAGTACTTTGAAATGTTAACAAACACTTCAATTTTATTCCACAATTCAGTATCAATACAATTGCGTATGATATCTCTATAGGGTGATTTAAGTTCATCAATAGAACTCTGAGCTGACAGTTACATTTGAAATTGTTTCGATTTTTTTCCCCCGGAACATTTCGCGCATCGATAAATACAATGAACACCGTAAATCCTACCTTGCCCTCCACGAAGGAGTTATTTTTGGATGTTATATGAGCACAGAGAAAAGTTCAAATTTGTGAAGAATCCAGATGTGAATTTATTTGTTGATTGTATGGGAATCTGACTACAGTCGGTAGATTCTATAACAGCTTCGTTATTTGACATGTCGTCAGAAACTGAGGAAACCGTGGCTGAGAGACGCGTGAAAGTGATAGCGTTCGAAGTGAGTGATCGTGCGACGGAGCACAGGGGTTCGTTACAAATGTCTGAAATGTTTATGTGTGCTGTGACTCATATCAGTAGGTCTGTACCTTATGTGTCAGTAGGTCTATAGAATATGTGTATTTTTGACATTTGTAACGAATCCCTGTTGATCAGTGCAGTGTAACAAACGATATTTCTGATAAATTGCATGAGTGTTAAAATTGTTCCCATTGCCGATTTCAACCGATGTGCATTTTGTACGATATTGCAGACCTTGATCTTGTTTTTGTTGTAATAAGAGTATTTTCTTTTTTCTTTTGCACATAAATTTACAATTACATTGTCAAGTCTCACAATGCCCAGCGATATTTCAACCGCCGTCATGTTTTTTTACATTGGATATTGTAGTTCTGGTCAGTGTTGTATTAATACGCGAAGAATTGTGTCTCGTGCTGCATGGTAATTAAAGTCACATCAACGACACAGCTTTCAAAGAGGCTATATAGTGACAATGCCATGCAAATGTAAATGTAAATGAATTCCCTCTTCCCGGAAAAAAATAATTTCGTGGTATTTTCAGTAAAAGATAATTCAATAGAAAGAAATAGAGTTTCCAGTTTAATAAAAATGTGTTTCAAACTTTGTCCTTTGTAACACACACTCGACATAGTGTAACCCTTCCCAATCGTGTCGTCTGCTTCACATGGTCGTAAGTACTATCAATATCGAAATTACATTTTACAATATCATTCTCATTAACTAACGCCTGTTATATTATTAGGTGCGTTTGAATCAACTACTGTAGCATTGTTTATAACAAAATGTTTAGGGACTCTAAAAGGTAACTTAAAGATGGACAGAAGCAATATCAGCAACCACTATTGTAACTGTTCGTTATTTAAGTGGTAGTACTGCAAATGATAGCGGGTACAATAGCGTGTGCGGTCACCATAGTGGTTGTTACAATGATGTGTAAATATACTTGTGAATTCTGGCAATCCCATTTGCCGTATTTACTACACATGACAATATCTAAGAAAACTCATGTAGACCTGTTGTCCGGTGAATAGCAATTTCTTAATATAACCTTTTTTGTCAATCCGCTTATCTTTTACTGTTAAAAAACAGTCGTTTGGTAAATAAATTCTGAATCGCTTACTTTATGTTTGGATATTGTCAAGGATCAATGTAACACCGCCTAAAGACGTATCTATGCATTGAAAACTGATTTTGAGAAGAAAAGTCTAGCTTCTCGGTTATTATGTTTTGTTCAGGTTTATATCACACCATATTCATAATCACAAAAGTGCTAACTTACCTAGAGGTAGTATGTATGAATATAGTGTATGTTAGTGACAAGTCCTGTATACAGGCTACTTCATAGTAATCTGAGGGAACGTCACAGACTAGCACATTCACCATGGTGATATTGTGTCACTATTACATTAAAACAACAAAAACAAAACGTTTTCGTTGCGTTTTAATTTCTCATCGACCGATATACGACGTCGCTGAAAGTTATGTTTACGTATATTAGTTGAATTGTCGTCATTTTGTCATGAATGTTGTTTCCATGTAAGCCCGACCCGTAAGTCAGCATGTTAACGTTAAAACCAAGCCGACCTGTACGTCTTTATGTAGACTCTGAAAGAGTTTACGGAAAGCTTGACACAATATCAGTTACGCCTTTCTTCGTAATTAAACAAATCTCGGTTACCTTGCCAAACATTTAGGTCGCGGTAAATAAATGTGATTCAATGCCTTGTGCAAACCTATTCCTATTGGAAATATCCTTTTTTTACGGCGTGGCAAAAACATTAGGAAATGACTGTCTTTTGTCAAAGTGTTTTTCATAAATACTATTTGTTACAAAGTATTTGAATCGCTCTTACATAAGTACTAGTACTTAAGGTGTATGCCACAAAGTTATCGTTATCCTGCCAAGCCATTACATACATGATCGACTGATCTATATATGATACTTATATTGCTTTCTGTGTCTTTTACTTCCAGTGATAAGCTGTATGTCGCATTGGAATGTGCATATGAAGGTATTACGTGTATCGATGCTCGAGAGTTGGTTGTGTAGATGATAGATTACATTACGATGACAAGGACAGGAAAGGACAGGTGTGTATTGTGTGGGCAGACTGGACAACGGCTCTCATGCTATCACACACTGGTTCTCGTAAAGCGAACATTCCTCTGACAGAACCTAGACATGTAACTAGAACATTCATTACTGACACATATAACGGCTATTTTGTAACTAGCACATTCATTACCGACACTTACAAAGGTTATCTTGCACAACGCTTTCCCTATAGATATTTGATATAGATGAATTGTTTTCTTTGCTTGAAAACATGGCAAAATATATTGAAATACTCTGCTAACTGAGACAGTTGAATATCGTCTAATAGCTTTTCTTTGGTTTTCGGATAAGGACAACATATTTAGTCGATTTGGTCGATTTTATATCTGAATATCAAAGCATCTCAATGATGGGAACAGGGTTTTAATAAGTCTAGAAGACGTTCGGTCACTCCCCATGGTATTTTATTACACAATATGTTAAAATAAACAGCTGATACCAATGTGTTCCATATTGGTAATGTATTCTGTACGGATGATCATGATTTACACTGTTTATCGTGTGCACCCGGTACCATCGATTCCCTAACACATACAACACACAGATACATAAACCCTAACAGTAGGAAGGACACTTCATAGAAGATTAATTTCATACTTTTGCCCGTTTGCTTCCCTCTCAATGTATTGTGTTGTTTTTGCTATTTTTATATATTATTTTAAATAAGATATTTGACATTACCGAATGCTGTAAAATTGAATTTTTAAATAAAGCCCGCTTTATTGTACGATTTTGTTCTTGTGTCATAAACATTAATTTCTCGAGTAACTAAGTACAGTTACTACATGTAGTATAGTATCACCAGACGATTTAGTGGTTTATATAACATTCGACTAAAACGCTGGATTGTGTCTCACGTACATGTCTTATATATATCTATAGTCCACAGGTGCCTGTGACTTGATACGTACGTGTACTGTGCGTGCTACTAGTGTACCGTTAAAGACTCGCCAGGTTGAAATAAGGTACAATGTGGTGCGTAGACAATTTATTACCAAGCCGATGGACCGAGGACACCATGTCAACAAACCGCAGGCGCTGAAGACACCCCTATGACCTACGTGTTTCCTAGTGGTGTATCTCAGTACATTCACATACTATTTGTACATTGCACTGTGTGTTACCTGTGTAGTTTCATCTTCCCGTAAACGGGCTTTTCAAAACTGTGTGTCGCATTTTCCCATGTATACTGAGAACGGGTTTTGTTATGTTCTAAGCAGATCATCACCATTTTCTAAATTTTCCTGTAAAAATAAGAATGTTTGAGTTCCAGTTTCTCACCATGCGATACCCACCTGTGCGTTAATTTGGTTTAACAAATATAATAATTATATAAACATCGGCCGATACTTATTGCAAACGATCAGCCCCAAAATTATAAGGCACTATATTTAACCTTAATAGTAAGTGCTTGTCATAATTGTATAAGAATGTGGTCCACGATATCATTATTTTAAGCAGACCAGCGATAATTTTAACACACATACCACGATAAATATACCGTCTGATGACCTGAACATAACCTGTAGATAAATAATGATACTGACATAAAAGCTAACACCGAGGTAAATAGAAACCTGGACATATTAGATTATTTATAAATTGATCAAGAAAGTGATCTAAAAAAAAAAATTGGGATGGTTTCCTACCTATGGTAGTACTATAGACAGGTTACGTTTGTTTTGGAGATCACCAGACGACTGCCAAATTGGCAATTAAAGTGTCTGCAGTCATTTGTAACCTGGCATGATGCTTTTGTCACAAACCGTAAATATAGTAGGAGCGAGTAGAATCAAGTTATTGCTAAAGTAGGTCCTATGTTTGTTGATGATGAAGCGTTTTGCTTCATTGTGGTAAAGCATTCCAGATTTTGACGCAAAGAGGGAACGTTGACAATGATTCGGGAGTCTTGTGCTGTGTTTCGGACCTGCTGAGTTTATTTTTAGAAGCATGACACTGATGTATTATGAGATATAATTTAATAAATCTGTATGGTGTTATGGATATAGCGCTTGGTTTCTTGCCAGTTTCTGTACATAGCTTGGTAGTACCAGTCGTTAGTCGTGAAACTTTCATTTGGGTGTCCTTTATCATTTGCGATCGAGTAATGTTTGTCCGAATATCACCCACAGACAAAACAAATACTTCGGGATTCATATATTGTTAACGAACGTGATTTAGGGATATAGCAAACTCCTGCTTCCCCCGCGACCATAACTAGATTCAGTGTGATTAGTACATCTTATTTCATATCACAAATGCAAATGACGTCAAAACGAAATAGACTGGTTTGCTGGTATCTCACTTTCCTGAAAGTCTGCGTTAAACATGAAATATCCTTAGACTTGGTAAATGGTTGTACTACTCTCAGAAAGAAAGTCAAAACAAATGGCCGTAAGAAACGCCACTGATACAGCTAAAGCGTTAAAGTAGAAGGAATGTCAAGGCTAGACTTTCCAAGCTCGGCGGGTTAAAGGTCGCTCGGCGGGTTAAAGGTCGCTCGGCGGGTTTAAGGTCACTCGGTGTTTACTTGCGATGCAGATGACAAGCTGTATTTGTTCCTTATGTGTTACATTTATCCGCGGGGGACAATTCCAAGTAGTGCTTTGTCAAAGTTGTACTCCGCCCTGGTACTGTTACTGTAGCTGGACAATATAAGGTTTTGCCTTAAACTATATATTAATATTTGGAATAGTCTATGAAAGTTGTACTAAATCACTGAAACACAAACCGCGGAACAGAAACTGACATAAACGTATGGGAAAAGGGGGTAAGATATTACTATGAATAACAAACGTCAACGGCGGTCGTTGAACGGGTAATAGTGCAAATAGAAAATAGAAACAAAACAGAAAACATAGTAAAACAAGAGACAGGCGAGAGTAAAGTATATACGACAAGAAAATTCTTCCAACAGTTGGCTTGTATAACCCACTCAAAGTAACAAGACAGTTGACGATGTACGGCGCAGATTACATATTAAGGAAATGCTTTCTCGCATGCGTGTTTAGATTTCGCTTTATTCATTTAGTCATAGAGGGTCTTAATGTTACCTGTCCCCCATAGACTGATTGTTTTGTCTAATGATCTTTTAACAAGTATCACATAGCAGGAAAAGGGCATTCACATACAATGTATTATAGAGTAGCGAGACAGAAATCATGTTTAATAGGTGTAGAACCATGCAACCGATGACAGAAACAAAGGAGGAACGACACTGTAATAACGGTAAACATGTCGGTTATTCTGCTATAAATGTAAACTTGGTTTTACAGATACTGATGAAATATTTCACGACATTGAATGAACTTGATGTAGCCTTATATGTACTAAAGATTTATCCTCATAATCACAATGGTTGAGATCCGATATTTCGGCGAAATAAAAACCAAAATACGGCAACCGAAGAAACACAAACCACAACACGTGCTAAATCGTATTTATAATTTAGTATATATAAAAATATATATCAACCGTATATATAAATATGTAGTCAGCGCTGTGAATCGTATATATAGNACGATGTACGGCGCAGATTACATATTAAGGAAATGCTTTCTCGCATGCGTGTTTAGATTTCGCTTTATTCATTTAGTCATAGAGGGTCTTAATAGTACCTGTCCCTCATAGACTGATTGTTTTGTCTAAAGATCTTTTAACAAGTCTCACATAGCAAGAAAAGGGCATTCACATTCAATGTATTATAGAGTAGCATAACGACACAGAAATCATGTTTAATAGGTGTAGAACCATACAAACCGATGATAGAAACAAAGGAGGAATGACACTGTTATAAACATGTCGGTTATTCTGCTATAAATGCAATCTTGGTTTTACAGATACTGATGAAATACTTCACAACATTGAATGAACTTGATGGAGCCTTATATGTACTAACGATTTGTCCTCATAAACACAATGGTTGNCCCCCCCCCCCCCCCCCCCTAATACGGCAACCGAAGAAACACAAACCAAAACATGTGCTAAATCGTATATATAATTTAGTATATATAAATATATATATAAACCGTATATATAAATATGTAGACAGCGCTGTGAATCGTTTATATAGATATATAGGCAGAGTTGTGAATCGTATATATAAATATATAGACAGAGCGGTGAATCGTTTGTATAAATATATAGATATATAGGCAGAGCGGTGAAACGTATATATTAATATATAGGCAGTGCTGTGAATCGTTTGTATAAATATATAGACAGAGCGGTGAATCGTATATATAAATATATAGGCAGTGCTGTGAATCGTATATATAAATATATAGACAGAGCGGTGAATCGTATGTATAAATATATAGGCAGAGCGGTGAATCGTATATATAAATTTATAGACAGAGCTCTAGTTTTGAGTTAGCTTTTAAGTTTTCTTTTTCATTGCTGTGAAACAAAACTAGTTCTCGCGGCTACGCCAATAACGTTGAAATCATCCAAAGTCATAAACCGTTAACCATCCATCATTTCATAGCAGTTGAGATATATATATTAATGATCAATAATTTAGTTAAATAGAATTTGGCTAAAACATAAGTATTTTTTCAATTTCGATGTCTTTTTATCCACACTCATGAGTCAATACGAAATGTATTAAACTACATGACGTCAGGATGTTTTAAGAGCTAGTTACTTTGTTGAGCACAATAACTGCCACTGTATACGGGTACTGTATGTAGCCAGTTGTCCCTGTGCATGACTTTAACCGTCTTTAAATCATCACGTATTTCATATACGGTTATGCGTTGACGGCGTTATTTTGCAATTTGCTGTAAATAGTAAATTTCAGGGTTTTATTCCATCGGCTATCCATTATTACAAAACATCTAATGAAGATTAAGAAATAACTTGACGGGGTCACCAGAGACAGAATCACGAATGTGAAAAATTTCATATTTTGATATATAGCTGTTCTAACTTCAAGAGCAACTTTATTTGTAAACAAGTTTTCTGAGACATGCAGCAAAATAAGTAAATACGGTTTACTTTGGCTTGCTCTATACATGTACGAAGATTTAGCTTAAATAGTATGTTATCCAACTATCTAACATGTTTCAGAGGTAAATAGATAGCTCAGAGCTTATATTTATTCCTCTCCGAAAATGTGAAATGAATGCCTCATAACTTCTTTGTTTTATATATCTTGTGATAATCAAACGGCATGACATTTTTATTATTAGTTTCCCATGGTCAATTATTGAAATCTTCACTAGCCCCAATGTGAAGGTGTCTCTATAGAGATACCTTCAATTCGTCACGTAACTGGATGTAATATCCTGTCCTCAGTCTGCCTAGCCTGTCCTCGTTTTGCTTTATCTTGAATAAACATATATCATCTTTGTTAAGTTGGTTCTTTGTCATATATCTGATAACATTCTTCCACCATTTATAGTAGCTTAGGGATACTCCAGTATGACTTTTATTCATTTATAGGGCTCGCATTTCACACAATTACATCACAAACTACTAGAAACTAGCTGAAACTTGACATTACATATTACTATGGAAAACAAAAGTGAGTTAAGCAAAGACGTATATTTGGCAAAATACATCATGTTGTGTGCCACCAATGGAGTAGTAGAATTATCAGGACACCTGGTTTCGCCCTCGGTTTGTTGTGTGATTCATTATGTCTCTCATGTTCTTTGGTGTCCGCTCTTCTTCTGTTTTTTGTCTTTTTATTATAAAAGCTAATATAACGGAAAATGTGCTGAATACATGTATATAATATGTGCGTTATCATTTAAGTGGTTTTACATCTGCGTCAGCACACAATGTTGAGGATGCTTAAGCATTAGGTCTCTGTGATATAGGTGTCTGTCTTGTATGGTGGGTGACCCAATTTTTCTGCCACCTAAGTTCTAGTCCAGAAAGGAAACTTTTGTGATATTGTATAACATATTAAAGAAACGTATCTATGTTCCAAATTTGTTTAAGCAACTTAACATAAAAAACAATCGACTTCGATATAAATTCTTACTGATAATTGTATACAAAACGGCAATATTTGTTATTTCTTTTTTCGGCTGTGTTAGTAGATATGTGTGCATATTTTGACACTCTATATGTAACAACAACCAAACTTTCGCAAACAATGTCATTATGTATAAAACAACAAATAGATAACGTTATACAGTCAATACTGCACTCTCTTACTTTAAATCATCAGTGCTGCAATAACACAACATTTTGTGTATAATACTCAGCATCAGAAATGAAACACAATTGCACTTCTTTTACGAGATTCAAAAAGTAGCATTCAGAGAAATGCAACAACATGTGTTTAAAGACCTCATTGGTATATTTTTATTAACGACTGTAAGAGAGGCAACACTTAAGATTAATATTCATGAAGTCAAAACGGTCCTTTGATCAAAACATGATAATTGATGCAATTTTACCAAATTTAGTGTCTGTATGGGAAAACTGACACCGTAACATATCTCAGATGGCACAAACAATTATCACGTTGATACATAATATATATTTCACTTATCGAACCTCGAAACACACCGCAGCCTGTTGAGGGTCCAACCCCAGTCACTCATTAACTTATTCACTGCCATGATGATATATGACGAACTCGTTTTTATATGGTCGTATCAGAATCAGGGGATGTGATGTTTTCAATTCATCAAAATCAAATTACGTATGATGAATTCTGTTCTTCCGCATCAATTAAATTGCTATTGGATTAAGTGACACGGGGAATTGTTCATCAATCATCACATGTAAACGAAGTTTTTGACGTAACATTGGCATATTTAGAGCTTTAATGAAAAATATATGCAAGATGAGCTAATTGGTGTTACGTACTAACGTAAAATAGATAATTGCGAAATAGATGGTTTTATTTAATAACTTTCATTTATTTGATTTTATTTGATAGCTTGTCGAATGCACTTGTCGTTTAATTGACCACATCAAATGAATTAAACCACACTGACATTTAATAATTTCATTTCTAATAATCCATCATGATTTTATCTTGGAGCCAAAGACTATAGTAATACTGAAACAGCAGATGGTTTGGCCTCTTAACAATTCTGTTATTTTAGCATTCCAATGTGTGCGTCAAATCATTTATTAGTAATAAGAGGAAATCATTGAAAGAATTTTTTTTAAGTTAAAAAACCCGTTTTAAAATAGAAAGAGTTAATATGAATAAATATGAAAAGTAAAGAAATGCGACTTTCACAAAAAAAATGCAGGCCGCTTTGCCCTTAAGACTGGAATTGGCAGGTCACTGTCATCAAGTGTATTGCTGATTATTACGAATCAAGAAAAATCATAGGTTTCATACTGGCTGACAGATCTTAAAATGTCCTGATAATACTGCCTATTGTCTGTCGCGGTCGTAGACAAGGGGTGGTACATCCTTGCCAAATATGGAAATTTGATGTGTTTCCTAGTTGTGTGGTGCTAGGCCGACACTCTGAGGCTACATTTGTAATTCTAAATATATGAGACATATGCGGAAAGAAAAACCGGCCAGGGATTCCTCTTATTCGCGAATGAGCAGGAGAATTGGGTGACGTATTGCGCGCCCGTCATTCTCATGACAAGACAAGTTTTTTATTCGTCAAGTGGTGGTTCTGTGACAGGTGCTCTGTGACAGCCGTATATAACGGGAGCCGTCACTCCATGCCTGTGTCCTGATATAAGTCACCGAGTAAGGTAGGTGTCCTGAGGAGAGGGCACAGGTAGAAACAGGCCGAACAAGCTCATTTACTAGACTCATATACACTATATGGTGTCTGGAGTCAGCAAGTTTGGGCTTTGTACGAAAATACAATCTTGGTTTCGCAAACCTTCAAGTATTATTTCTTTATCAGGACATATCAGGCACTGTGTAGGAAAAGAACACTAGTTGCTTTTTTTTCACATTTCCCAAGGACTTAACTAAAACTACCTGCAGTTGGATTTAGATTCGTTCTATCATTGTTTTGGCGAGTGCGTTACAGAAAAAGCAAATGGATTAGTAAAGATAAAATAAATTTCTTTTCCTTTGGAAGAGTTTTTGTTTTAAGTGAGCAACTATTTGTATGGAATCAGAGTGACCTTTTAGTAGAAGTGGAATTGCACAAACTTTCAAAATGAAAGCAAAAACATCAGCGGAGAGTAATAACAATTCTCTTCCTGGTAGACGGAAACCGAAGCACCAGGGAAGGTAAGAATGTCGAAAAGATTTATAAAGACTTATGAAAGTTCTCTTCCATGTTTCCACTATTAAATGTATTTGGTTAATCTTTTTTCATTGATCGACCAAAATATCTTTTAGAAATTATAACTATTTTGTAGGCTTATTTTGCATTTTTTTCCTGTAAAATATTGAACAAACTAATTATTCGCAAAAAAACAATAGCTAAATGTTTTTAATAGACTTATCGATTTTTTCAAGGCAGTGTGTGTGTGTGTGTGTGTCTTTCTTGTAACGGTATTTCTGCACAGTTTTGTGTGTACATGAAGTGCTGGCAGCAGTGTTTTCACTTTCCTTTGTGTGTATGACTTTCTCGCTGCGGTAATTCCGCACTAGTTTATAAGGGTACGGCATGCTGACTCTTTTGCGTATGCAGTGAGTTCGGTGAAGAAATTGCTTGCAAAAATGGTTTTGAAGTATTTTTTTCATTTTGTGTGTGTATGCTTTTCTCGAGGCAGCGTGTCCGCACTGATGTGTGGATATGAAATGTTAGCGCTATGGTTTGTATAAGGCCGTTCTGGCAGTAATATATTAAAAGAAATAGATTGTTGCAAGCATAAATGACGCCGTTGGCAGTATTACATTTAAAATTCAAATTGTTTCAAGCAGATATATTGTAATTTGTGTGAATTGAAGTATAATCAAGTATGCACATGTTTTGCACTAAGGTATGCTAGGTGTTCTGGAATTAATGTGTCCAAAATGTTGATGCTATTATGACACGCTAGTTTACCCAAGGTGGTTTTTGTATATCATTGGCATAGCATCCCCATTGTATTTTTTATGGCAAATGTCGCGTATCTGATATACTTTCTACGTAGAGTAACAGCAACAATACTAGTGCCAAAATTATATCAAAACTTTTCATTTAGTATATTACGTTTATACATACGTTTCCGTAATTATTAGCACTGACGTGTTGGGAGCTCGTAATCGTTATTCATAGAAACATGCGCTCCTCGTGAGAGTTCTGATGTTGCAAGTGTTCAAAATAGCGATGGGTTTCTAGGCTCAATATCGAAAAACCTCTTAAACAAACATTTTTAAATGACAACACACAGGCTTATTGTCATAATGTCTTCATTTGTTATTCGGGCAACGGAAGAGAAAATATCATTATAATTTGTTTGGATAAATATTATTTATCAAAGGTTAATCTATTAGGATATATCATTAAAAATAACAAGTTTTTGTGTAAATTATCGATAGTGTGTAAAACATAAGTGAATAAAGTTCTCTCATTCACTGATTATTCACCTTTCCGTGACGATTACATTCGACACGTGTGTTTGTTAAGCTGTTTTTTAAATAATTTTTATCGTTCATCATATTCAGAATAACATTTATATGAAAACGTTAACACTTTATTTACGCAAACAATTATGACACTGATTCTAACCAAATCTTCGCACCATGTCGTTCACACTCACCACAACGAGAATGTCCGTATATTCGAGTGTCTTTAATCAGATTCGAATATGTTCCTTTAACAATGTTAAACATAAAAAATGAAGACATCACTGCTAGTCTTGAAATTGAATCAAATTGGGAACCATTTATTTCACATTACAAAGAATACTTGCTGGTGTTAAAAGTTGATTGCCTTCATATGAACGGTTTTACCATTACAAACATAATTAATACTAAGGCAATATGTATATTGATAAACGAACAAATGCTTTATTTCATCTGATCTCCGATTGTGTCTGTCCAACCCATCCACTCGTTTCCACAGAAACGATTATGCTTTGGCCTGCAACCGTAAATTAGCGATTATTACGTTTTCCAGCGCGACCGGGGGTAAATCAAAGAATAACGATGATGATCTTCTATAACTATGATTTGTAAATAATGTCATGTTTTCCTTTACGATTTCTCCAGTCATTAGAAATACTGGTCTCTCAAAAATTAGACTTGATTTAATAAAGCAACGATAATATGAATTTTAAATATTTAATATGTATTTTAGCGTTAATTTGTAAAGAACGTATAATTAGATGAATTAATTTATATTAGTGCATAAACAATACGTTTTAACACACAAATGGCATTACAATTAGGGGATATATTATACAAGTATCAGCCCAAAAAGAGCAGCGTTAAGTGCACATTGGTGCCATATGCATATTTTGTGCACCAGCTTTCTCGGCTAGGTCGGCGTAAGTGATAAATTGACTCTATGCTACCATATGAAGTGACACATGTGACGCCCTGGAGAGACAGATCTAATTTATTATAACTAATTAATGTACGATCTGAAATGTACGCGCATACAAATATATTGGATTGTGACAGCATATATACAGCGAATTCCGGTTATTGTATTATTATTGTAAAAGTTAAAGAAGCAAGCCGACGAGAACCGAATTTGTCCCAAGGATCTTTATACTGCATGCCAACACAGTTGCTAGATAGTGCTAATTATTCATTGCTGTGAATCACTGTACGGCTGCCAACTCTTCTTTATAAGTGTCGTGAACCGCACGTAGGCATTTTACAGTGAAATATTATGTAAAATCATACGCATGTATTATATTCTAAAACAACCATGTGGTGATGAGGTCTCATTATCAAGACAACCGTGTCCTTTTAAAGTTGTATATTAAATAAATATACAGGGGATTGTATTTTTTAATACCCATATCATATATATTGCATACAACTAACACAATAAAATCAATATATTGTTACACTTTTACTCCTTCAAAGTCGTAAAGGAAATAACACGAATTGAATAGAATAACACCATTGGCAAACTTTTATCACAATTATCTGATACCTGACCGTGACACCGATATACATCTTACACGTTCAAAGTTGCTAAATTGAATGTCCTTCGTAAAGCAATGAAACAGTGATACAAAGACAATGCACATGGGCAGATAACACGACCAACCATCACCTAAACATGTTGCAGCGCTTTCTTTTTTACAAACGGACAGAGGAATAAAACAAAGATGACAAAAACTGTATTGAATGAATGCATGATCATATCTAGTCTATAATGTAATTACATTATTCGATTTGAGTTCGTACCGGAGATGCAAACGTTGTAATCAACGATGCATAAACTTGGGCACGTGTTAAACGCTTTTATGAAAAGGAAACCCTTGTGTCCGCTCTGAAGTTGTAACATGTGATCTTTGACTTGTATTTGTAGGTTTAAGAAGCGCCTGTCTACTATACTCCACACCCATGTAGCGCTGATTTTCCTGTGTACTCTGGCTGTGTTGGATGCAGGATGTGTCATCGGCCAAATTATCAGCGATATCCTTATCATGAAAGGTACGTCCATCGTCAATATCAGTCGCTGTTTACCTTTTTGTGCCCTTTTTCCGGAAATAAAATTTGTGTAGACCAATGATTTATGTATTGACAAGGTATGTATTTTATTCCGAATCTCCATGTTCCAGAAAAGTTCCGTTTGAAAATGTAAATAATTTACACTTTAGGTGTAATATCATAATTTGGCGAGAAATGTAACTGTATTTGACCCAATGAGACATGTAACAGAACACACTGCATTTTTCATTCTCTGCTCGCCGTACGAGAACCAAAAAAAAGGTAACCAGTATTTATACTCGAAAGGGCAAAACGTATCAATTTTTTGTAGGGGGGGGGGGAAGAAAAAACAGTGAAAAGAGTATCAAGCATGAACAAAGGCCATGGGAACCCGATATATATCAATTCAAGTATGCATTGGTGAAGTCCTGAAACCGTTATTGTTGCTCCAAACATAACAAATAGTACACAGAACATTTTGATAATAGCTTACCGCGAACAGAATATAACAGATAAATTCATTATGCATCGTACTTGACGGAATTCTCCTATACACCTTACTGGTTCCTCATGAGAGTAGAATCTTGTCCGTCATAGGGGCTAGCCATTGTTCCAGTTATGATCTATATCATAACACAACTTGATAGTATGTGTATGTAGTGTATCCATGTTACCGATGGTACACCGACCAAAGACGTATTGGCAGACATCTTTATAAAAACATGGTTATTATTGAAATGCATGATATCTGCTCTTTTACATATCGTAATGGGTTTAAGTTAGAATTCGCCAATGGATAGTCTATTGTACGTAAGCAAAAAGCATGTCGCCGTTTTAGCAAAACCGGATTTGTTAATAGGAAAATAAATACGCTGCCTTCCTGTCACACTATTATAACGCTATTTTTCACATTGGTTTAATATGCTATGTTTTGCTCAGATTACTCATTCAGGAATGTTGAAACATTCGACATAATTACTAGTAAAAAGGTGCCCGAAACGTCATCGATGAAACCTACTAGCCCAGAAATGATTCGTATATTTAGGTCACGTCGAACAGTTTGTATCTGTGTATAATGTCGAATGGCTAGTATGTTAATGACGACCTAGCAATCACCCGCCTATTCATCAATCATCGTCGATATGCGTAAAATTGTCATACTATTGTCAATGACACGTGCTCCATGTACACTTCAACTAGCCAATACATAGTTCGATCCGTACACGGATGTCAGCACCTCTCAGGCCACGTGTCAGATCATCCAATAATGACTGCCATTGTTCTAACTATCGGGTTATGTTGCATTAATGACCCTCACAGTAAGGCCCCGTATGTATGCGGTGGCTTTTTTATGTCCTGTGATCATGTCCTGTATTTGACATGACGCGTTAATGCACATGTTCGCGATAAATAACACAATGGACACACTTTTATTAATGTTATTCAGCACCATGCAATACAATAATGAGCCTACCTATACAAAGTTATCAATGTCACGTTATTACCCTTTATTGCGTGTCAGACTTGTAACGTTACTTGCATTTACGAATAATACAGTACACATATGGTCTCAAACTATTTCGATTACAGATGAAATAGGTATCTCTGTAATTCCTGTGACATGACTTTGTTTTAACTAACACTTTACACGTTTTGCAAGTGTCGTAAATGTAAACGTCACTTGATATTATTGCAATTCATAGTATATATATCTTAGTACATGTTTCATTGGATTTATTGATGAAAACTGAAAGCAGGTAAAGGAAATAAATCAAACATATTAAACGATTGAGTGTGTTGTTCCTAATGTAGACAAAATATAGCTTTTGTTGTAAATGAAGGATGGTTATTTCAGAAATGTGTCGCTAACAAAACCATTGACAAAACTTGATATTAGCCTATGCGTTCATCGTTTGTCTATTATTGTTCGAGGTTTTACCTCGATGTTCTATTAATAAACCAACTATATACAACTTTGTGTTTATAGCATTCATGTTTAAACAATGCTACTACCAATATAAACTTCTAATAAAAAGGAAACAAATGGAATAAATGAGATTCATTTTAGTGAGGTTTTGCTACCTGATATCAGGTCCTTCGTATCTAACTTACTATTACAATGTGCTTACAGATGAGCTGCAGGAGAAACAACAAATGGAGGTGCATGCCAAGGCTGTTCTATTAGACTTGTTTCCTGTACGACTTAATAAAACAAGTTGGGATAAAAAGCCTTTGTCTGATATCCTTGTTATATTGAGAGAATGTTTCGATGACGTAAAAGCCACAGATATCCAGGAGAAGAGGATAGCGCTGGAGAAGTTACTCTCGAACACGACCCCTCATTCCTGGAATCATATAGAACACGTGAAAGGGCGTCACAAGAGGGCGGCTGGTGGAAACCATCAGCACGCTTTCCAGGATAAAAACAAATATATCCAGCATCATATCCTCCACGAGCTTACACATGCTTTCCATCTGGGGAGCATGGTTATTCTCACCATTTTACTTATTGAGGTAAGAGTATATTAGTGAAACCGTGTCATACAATCCTCTACCGATACGCATGTATGTGTATTACACCAACATAATAACAAGAAATACCAACAATTGCGATAAAGGCATGCTATCGCATTATCTCTATGGTTACTAATGAGTAATTGTAGACACGGACAGGTATATGCACAGGTAGATGTAGGCGCAGGCATTAATTGCTGTCATGTGCTTTATGTACGCAATTTTATTTTGTATTTCGAAACCACATTTATAATACCTTCAAAGTATTAGAAACAATATTACAGGAACAAATCCGTTTACACCTTCGAAACTTCTTCTAATTGTACATATTATAAGTCCAATTAATATGCTCATGAATTTAATTATATAACGATAACTACAGTATTTTGCTAGTGACTTAGTTGATGTTCAGAAATAGCATAATAATAATTAATGACATAATTTGCAGCTTGGGGCTATTCTTGCGGAAGTAGTATTTATGTATGTCGTTATATACGTAAAGAATTAATTGTATTTGAACCAATGCTAAAACATTATCATGTTTATAATACTAAACTTAACTTGTTCTTCTTTTCAGACATTTTTCAAGGTATTTGCGATGGGAAAGAAATTCCTCTCACACAAAGTGGAGGTAAGTGTTCCTCGGACACACATAAATACAAAATACTGACTCTAACAAAAATTAATAAAACAAAATCACTACACAATATGTGTATTTGTGAAAATCATGTTTTCTCCGCTTGTAATAATTACAAATTTAATAATTGATCATTGATAACACATCAAATGTTTTATTGTATTATTCAAACAAGTAAAAAAAGAATGTACATAACACTATTAAGATAGTTAGATCAGTAGATAATTTGTATAACACTTTCGTGTCATTGACAGGTTTTCGACGCCTTTGTCATCACTGTTTCCTGGGCTCTTGACGTAGTTTTCTGGGAAGGATTATGGGCTCATCCAGAGACGGAGGCAGCTCATATCATGATCTTCATTCTCCCCTGGAGGGTCATCAGGATTGTGAATAGTACGTGTGTTTGGCTGTCATAAATAATGACAGTTAGCGATGTGGTTTTATTAGGTGTTTTATTATTTTCAAACTCATCTTAAATGCTACTCGTAAACTATGTTAAATTTCCCAGTACAATTGTTCCTGTGTACCTACATTCATTGCAGTCACGAAGCGTTCGATTAATAAATGTCCTTCATTAAAAGTTATCATCCACTTAATCGCAATTATATATAATATGAGATACACAGTTCTAACTTTATTTGTATTTTGTTGCCAGGTTTCGTCATGGTCATTCAGGAAAAGGATCATTTACAATTGAAGATAGTTAAACAGCAATACAGAGGATCAGTGAAAAGGGCCAGCGATATGAAAATGAAAGTGGAATTATATAGAGTAAGTTATACAACTTGATACATATCTCATTTGTACTTTATTATCTTACTATATTAACGCCATTACTATATATATATATGTGTGTGTGCATCATATAAAAAAGGGTTCTTTACTAATTTAAAGCAAACCATTTACAAAAACAATGTCCTGTCATGGCTAGCGACACAGTCATAAATATTCAAACTGGATTATCCGGCATTAAGAGTCATTAGGTACGATGTCATAATGATATGTTTTCGGGTTATTACTGATTATAAATTAAGCCGCACAAATACAGGGCACCACATCGGTCCGGCGGTATCTCCGGAATATACAACGGAATCTACTTTAGTTTACATCAACATATATGTTAACTCTATGTAAAAATGTATTGGACGCATAACAGTGGTTAGAACAGACAGAACAATAATAGTATTGCAAGCACATAAAAAGCATACATAAGCTATATCTACAAGGTAAAACAAGTTAACATATCGGAGCCGGAGGCGGTATCACTTTCGGTTATTTGACTGGCGCTTCTACTGAGTACCATTCGTCACCTCTATTACCAGTTACCTAGATAGCAATTAGGTGGCCAAAGGCAATATCTGGCGGCTGTCCGAGCGCTGCAATAAAACGATAGACGAACTATATAAGAATACCATCACTTGTCAGTAATGGTCGTCCATTATAGTTCGGTGACCTAGGTAACCGACCATAACAGTGGCGTACGCGTTCTGATGGGAGAATATAGGAAGCACTTTTTTATAGAACAATGCCATCTCAACGCAATGCTACTTAAATTTTAATATGGCTTCTATATGAAAATATAATGATATATAAAATGTTTTTCAATGGAATTTTTTTCAAAACAATATATATGCACAAATGATGCATGTTTAATGTTCATCAACGTTAAAAAGGTAATTTATAAAGTAAATATATATGTTACATTTTATTTCGAAAACCAAACATATATTTAATCATGCATTTTTTAGATCGAATTGAGGCAGCTCCAAAGTCTGTGTAGAAGACGAGGGGCCACAGACCGTGAAATCCAGCAGTGTGCGCCCGAAGGTAGGTAGCAAGCCACAAATCTGACATTTTGTTTTACGGACTGATGTGTGACCGTACTAAAATGGTTTGTGTCATATATTAAGCTTGCTGAATAAATCAGTAAGAATCTAACAAATGTCTGCTAAATATAACATTACCTAGCAAGTGGCATTTGTGGTTTTTGTGTCTGCCGTTCCACAAAACAAGATTTTAGCCCTTTTTTTAAATTTAAACCGATTCTTTATATAATAATCAAAACGTACAGAAAGAAAATGGTAATATCCATATGTGACATGTTGATAATGTATGACGATTACTGACCTGTTGTTTACAGGTAAGAGGAGGAGGAGCAGTCTGTTACCCGTACTGACGAGATTGGCCTCAGTTGGATTGTTGGGATCGGTTAGTAGTTCTACGGATTTGACGAAAGACGCGGCCTCTAATGATACGTCTGACGAGGAGGATTCTGCTGTAGATCTGTCAAGCCGTCCCAATAGTAACTACAGCAATTACAGCAATTTCAGCAGCAGTGATTGTTTAAGTCTTGGCAGAACAATATCTACTGCTAGCAGCATTTCAGCTGTAGCTTATCCACACACTCCTATTAGCACGGAAAACTTAGTCAAGGACAATCCTGCTTTTGCGTCAGATGAAGAACCGCCAAACTATAAGGAAGTGACGGAACCAAAAACAAATGACGAGGTGAGACTATAGAGAAGCACCATGTTCAAATATGTTACAACTCAATGTCATGGTCCACAACAAGTCGCTCATACATGTTCGAAATATAATCTATTTCATTTTTCGAATAAAACAAATGTAATGTTTTATACAATAGGTTTCAAAGAAAGTCATATCGAGTAATGTTTCAAAATTATTCACAGTTTAAGACCTTGCAAATGCTTGCTTGTTTATCCATACTTGAATATGAAATGAAGCTGAGCGAAGATTATGCAAATGAAGATAATGTGCCAAGTTCTCTGATATTTTATGTCTTGAGATATTCATCATAAAGAAATGGGCAATACACGAATCTCCAACGTTGGTATCTTGTTGAGTATAAAGTTAAACGAAAAATGTTTATGTCGGACAATCATTTCATATTAGGCACTACCCCTTAAAATGTTGAAATTTCTTGTGTATGGGTACAATTATGCTTTTTGATCATATCCGCTTGCAACAACCATGATAATGCATTATTTAATTGTTCACATTGTAAACATGCAACCCAAATGGAGACATTAATTGGAGTTTTTGCATTAGCAAAGCTTCATGAATTCAAACTGGCATCATGTTCATGCTTTATCCATCTCTCTGCTTTCAGAGCTTTTTCACGAAGCTTTGAAGAATGTTTTTTGACCACTCTGAGGAATCTTGCTTACTACAGGCTAAAGTGCTAGAAACAGATGGCAATGGACATATGACGGTGCTATACGAACTTGCTTATGCAGTTTAAACAAGCTCATATCGGTGATGCTTTTCACGCCTATATGTCAAGGGAAAGCTTTGGTGCGTCATAGAAATGACAGATCAAGCGGTGTATGTGGTTTATTGGCTGAAAAATACGTCGTATAAAGAGAGCAGTTATGTGAACTGTTTTAAACAAACGCTCATAGTGTTTTGCGCACATCATTTACTAATACACATAAGTTGAAGAGTGTGAGTTGCCGCAATTTGTGCCTAAGTCAGTAATTGTGTGGTTCATGTCTGTTATGCACCCTCCTATCTGTGTGTTTCATTGACAACTTAGCTCATGTTTGCTACACTGTACTGCCCTGAACGTCTATCAACTCAATTTGCCTTCGATGTATCAGTTCGATAGGAGTATGGAAGGGTGTAGTTCCCTTTTTTATATAGAATAATATGTCATCTGTAATAGTCAGACTGAGATTATTGATAAAGCAAAATGTTTATTCTTTGATATGAAACTTTTCTTAATTTTCTATAAACACCATTGATAAATACCAGAATGTTTAAAACAGACTGAAGTTTTAATGCGAGTCGTAAGCAGGAAAGGTAACATTGTGGTCGAGCAGCTATACCTGCTACACAACTGATTCAGTCTACTTCCAAACGTTTAAACGTAAAAATAGACTGTTAAGTTGCAAAAAGAATTGCATACTTTATGATTAAAACAGAAATCAGTAGATATTTTGTAAAGATAGTAAGTTTAAATGAAGTCTAATAAAAGCGGATCTAATTACAATGTACAATACCAACAATCAAAGTATATATTAAATATATTACATCCCGGTTTTAATCATGGTTTATCTATTGACTACCCTAGATGAATATTATCTATCAATTACAGTGTTGCCCTAGGCTTTTGTTTTAATTAACTATAAAGCATCGCTTTGTCTCTGTTTCTCGTTGTATTCGCTAACTACCTAGCGTTACAAACTCCCTCGTATCAGTATCAAATAAGTTTCTTTCACACTAAATTTACAGTTATGTATTCATTAGGACGGAGATCTGACGATGGGAATAGTATGATTTCAAATATTAACCTATATAAAAATAATAGATCTCGTTATTTGAATACATTATAGATAAATCAATAAACAATGATATTTGTTTTTATTTGGTAATCAATCATTGCAGGACTATCAAATTGAGTATTACAGATAAGTAATGTCCCGGTGATAATCACAATGAACTCATTCAGGACCGTTTGTTTTATACTGCTGTTTACTGCTTTGCATTCATTGAGAACGATTTGTTTGGTTTTCGTCTCAGGATAATGAGGAGTATGTTTTTTATAAAAAAAAATATTACATTGTGTTATTCGATCTAGGAAATACAACTAAATATTGTTTTTAAATGACATTTACAAATGGCAAACATTTCGTATCATCTCAGTTGCAATTAACGAAACGTATGCAATTGATATAAATATAAGTGACCGGTGTTATTTTCAACTCATTAAAACAGAAACATTTTGTCATCCCATAAAATATTGATGTGAGGATTTCATTGTGTGAGAAAGTGAGAGAGTGAGATGTGCAATAAATAGTAGTATGTTAAAACGAGAAAGTGCTTTCATTGTCATTCAATCTGATGGTGAAGTTGATAGTGTGTTATTTATAATCAGATGTATAAATAAAACAATAAACATTATACATCGATAAAAATGCGTTGCTCTTATCATTTTTTATGTAATATAATCGTTTATCCTGATATAGTAAGGTACATCGATTGATTATTTGATCTGATATTCAGACAAATGTAATTAACTGTCTTGAAGCTCTATGTTGCATTCAGCTTACAGGGACACAACATTTCCATATCAAGATTCAATCGTTATATTTCGATTAAACACATTCAAAGTTTTGTGAAATACTGAAAGTTGTGATGTCGAGGCTTAGTTTAAATATGCATGAACATGTTAATGTAGTAATATAGCGAATAGTGTATCTCGTCTCTACACAAAGTGCTAAACAGTCCCGTCCACCAAATTATGTATATTGGCAAGTGTCTGTGCCTTGTAGTCCATGTGCAGACAAATACCGTTAAACGACTGTGTGAAAGAACGATTAAATATATAGCCAAATGTTTTTGATAATATGTGAAATAAGCATTCCAAAATTGAAAACGTCAGCAGTCATTTCAAACTTAGATTTATTTACAAAACAAATCATATCCATGTACCGTTTTAAATTGTTAAAATTCATTTAATATGCTTTTAACTAAACTATTACATAAAACATTGTATCTCTGATCATATCAGGAATTATTATTTTCTTTTTGCTTATGCAATTGATAAATTAATAAATATATTACTGCATAAAAGTTAAGACATTAATATACTGTTATAGCAATTATGATTGCAATATACTATACCAGCAGCTAAAAACAAAACGCAAATGAACATCGCAATAACCGTATACATTTTGGATACAATACTGAGTTAGTGGAACAGCCTTGAATGGGTGTTTGGCATGCCCACTGGTATAAACAGACATGCTTGTAGTTGTAAGTCGGTGATGTCAGTTTCGTGCACACGCCTGCATGATGAAAGGTAAGGTGTCGAATGTTGACCTTTCTCTGTGTAAAACATAGAACTATTGACATTGAGCAAGGAAACTGGGGGCATTAAATACAAATAACGATAAAACGCTAGTAAACTAACTGTATTCGCTGCTGATTGATCACCAAAAACATCTTACTTCGTATGTAAAAGGGTGAGTGCTTACCCTAATGTTGCTTGATCTTGGAGAAAATGACAGGTTTATGACTTTGCTGGCATTATGATGTGTCAAGCTAATACACGACAACACACAAAGAACATAGTTTCAGGAGATGATCATCGCGGTCCGAATACACCGCCGCTATATTGTTAATTTACATGGCGATGTTCTTAACGTGGTATACAGGTTAATAGTAGGGGCCATACTTTCCTAAAAAAAACAGGGCTAATTATTAAATACTGTTAATTGCACAATCATTTTATCTGAATATAACTAATATGTTTCAACTTAAGTTTTGAACATTTTTCCAGTTACTTTCAAACATTAATATACTCCATACAAATCAAAAATTGTAACTGTTTGCATCAAATGTTCGCAACACAGAGGTTAAGTCATTTTTGAAGCTTAAAGCAGATAATACCAATATTTTCGATATTTTGGAAAACTTTGTTGTAATAACACTTTGTTGTGGACAGCTAGGAATACAATAAATATGAATGAATTTTACTGTCATCCATGATATGTTTCTAAGGGGTCTAACTTGTATACAGCGCGCCATAAACCGCCCGAAGATTTACCTATGTGTACTTGCTGGTGGACATTTGTGACTAGAAATGAAATTAACATGTGATATGTTTTAATAACACAGTAAGCCACTGCCGTAACAATGTCACTTCAGTTACTCATGTTGCCTCCGGTCCATTTCCGTCTCCTCCGTTAGTCCTGATTGGCTGGTTGTTAAATGAAACTCTGACACATATATGCTTAGTGTGAAGCCGCGAGGCATAATTACAAAATTGTCAACGTGTACCGCAAGTAACTTTATCAAAATGTAATTACGAGAGCAGTCTGTGTTATGATTATTATTACCTAATAGGACTGAGTATGGCGCTGTCAAATATTAATATATCTTTGCTTGAAATCATTTTAATTGACATTAAAACATTTACGCCTGATGGGTTAATACAAAAACATCAAATATTGTGTCAACCATCAAGACATACATATATAAACAACAAAATAAACTAAGTAAAAAAAGGCTATGATAACAACAAATGTAGGTTCACCAGAACTTCATATGTAAACACACATACGTTGTTCTACAGCCAGAAACAGTAAAACAATACCAAATTGTAAACAAAGGTGTAGGCGTATTCTGCTTCACCAACAATTCCTGTAAATCTAGGTCAAATGAATGTAAATCTAGGTCAGATCAATGAAAATCTAGGTCAGATCAATGTAAATCTAGGTCAGATCAATGTAAATCTAGGTCAGATCAAAGAGATGGCATGCCTTCAGAGAGAGAACCGGTGTAATGATAATGAATCACAAGGTAAACAAATAAGTAAAAATGTTGAAAACATCCTCCGTATCGTAAACGGAATATCTGAACACAAACAATAACGGTTATCTTAGCATGTAATATATTGAAAGTAATCAAGCACTGAAATGGAAGTATATTAATCAATCACTAACATAGAATTATAAAAAGCAAGCACTGACATGGAATAATAAAGAACAGGTACAGTACTAATATGAGATAATAATAATCAAGCACCTACACGAGATAATAATAATCAAGCACCGACACGATATAATAATAAACAAGCACCGACACGAGATAGCAATAATCAAGCACCGACACAAGATAATAAAAATCAAGCACCGACACGATATAATACTAATCAAGCACCGAAACGAGATAATAATAATCAAGCTCCGACACGATATAATAATAAACAAGCACCGACACGAGATAATAATAATCAAGCACCGACACGAGATAGTAATAATCAAGCACCGACACGAGATAATAATAATCAAGCAACGACACGATATAATAATCAAGCTCTGACATAGAAGTGAGATGGTTAAGCATTAATTGATATTTCTCATAAAAATATGATAAAGGCTTTCATTATTTTAACGCCGTTATAAACTCCCTTGAATATTCCTAGAGGCATTACATGGTTGATAGGGCATTTGTCATGGTAAACGTGTCAGTTTATATAGCATATACATTTAGATACGTAGTTACAAAATGTATATATATTTTTATATCAATTAGGGATGCATTTTTCCTCGTTTTTCTTCAGCTACAATATGCTAGTGTCCAATGTATTATCAGTGGCAATTATAATTAAGGAAATCATGATATTTTGCAAAAGACTGAAACTTTTTCTGACACTTTTTCTGAAACTGCCACAGAAAGGCTTCTGTAAACACATAAGAAATTTTTCATTTTAGGTCCATAACCGGGACCGAATCTGCGTTTATGCTTTTCAATTCAACACAAAATATAACAACGCTCTATCAAATCCATTTCAAAATCTTTTTAACTAGTTTTGGTGGGATTGGCTTTCAGATTGCTAATTATCTTCAACGCAGAAGAAATACATCAAATTTAAAAAAGCCTTAAAAGACATGATCGATTTAGCATATATTGTCTCTTTACAATTCTGTTGGGTTTCAAATTTGTTTTGAAAAATATAATATTCATGAACTTTCATATCCATTTTGAGGTATTTGAGACATGGATGTTCATTCTTTGACCTTAAGTGCCATTATTGAGTCTTAAATGAACGACATGGCGTTGTAAGGTTTTTATTCATCTTTTCTATAACCTTAAAAACACGGTTGTCGACTTTGTGTTTTAAGTGATCATTGCATGTATCACGGTGGTCAACTCTACTGGCCGGCTATCAGTCATCGACGTTGGTCGTAATCTTGCAGCTGGACTATTTTCCGACTAACTTAATGTGCTGCTTACTCTAGTAATTAGTGTAACCCATATGGAACGTTGACTATTGGTGAGGTCCGTAAATTAACCTTTCTGATTGGCCTAAAAACGCGACAACTTCAGACTAACCGCATTTATACACAAGTATCAAAACGTCACTACAAAAATATCAGCCTTAAATGAGATACGTGTCGCTGACAAATATATGTGAGAAAACAACGAACAAAACCAATTAGTCTTTATATAATGAAAAACATTTAATGATACGCAGACACACAACATATTTGTAGGACACATGTTTTTCTCTATCGAGTTCTGTTGAGGAAGAATAAATCCATCAATGCTGGTAGGGCAAAAAACAAGTGTTATGTCTGACATAAGATAGAAACGGTCGTTCACCAGGTACAGGTGTGTAATAAACCTGTGCTGTGTCACTAACGACAAACTCACCAAGTTAATAATAAACACGTGCTGTGTCACTAACGACAAACTCACCAAGTTAATAATAAACCTGTGCTGTGTCACTAACGACAAATTCACCAAGTTAATAATAAAACTGGCTGTATCACTATAGTTGGAATCGCCAGGTATGAAAAGAACAATAACTCAAACTGTGTCAGTTAAGTAAAATTCACAAGTAATGCCATCAAACTGTGCTGTATAACTAGAGAAAGATTCAGCTACCTTTTGTATAACTTTAGTTATTTTCATGGGGTATGTAAAATAATAATGCTGTATCACTAGAGATATATTCGAGTAATATATAATAAAACTGGATATTCCACTATAGCAAGATTCCCAAGATATGCTATAAAACTGACGATTCATAACACCATTGAATGAAAGATTCACCAAGTATGTTATAAAACTGTGATTAAAACTATCGTACGAATCACTATACAATATGAAAATATGAATAGCAGAAGCAAAAGAAATCATTACATAAAACATGAGATCTCAGTATGTATCACTAACTATAGTCGGTAAACATAAACAACAAATACTGGAACTCCACATATACCATAACACACTTATTACGAGCTGTCATTTTCCCGTGTGATTTTTAAGCCTCCTTCAATGAGAATGTGCAATAAATGTTTTTTGTTGTTGATATATCACACGGCATGGTTCGGTTTGTTACAGGTCATTCCCTTCCCGAACTCATAAAAGGCCAGAGACAACGACGTTTACCAAAGGCTCAGCTATTCTTATATGTTGTAGTCGTCACGTGAAAAAGAAACCTATCCAGTGACCTTAGAATACCTCATCGAACAAATCGTTATATACATATTTGGTGTGTCTAAATATAGCATAATTAATGAGCCGGACAGATGTAAACTAAGATTCCGAGTGGTAAACTTGTTAGTATGTAGTTATAATACATGTGTTATGCCATGTGTTGTCAAGGCAAAGGCCTGTCATTTCTAAATCTGCTACATAGGTTAGTGACACTAATAATATCTGTACGGTTTTCTCAACAATCGCATGCGTATGTGCCACTGCGTTAGTGTAACACCTCCATTGCATGTACAAATGTTCAAATTTGATACACTAAATGTTCGCCCATGGCCAAGTTGATGAAGTCTCGTGTTATAAATTCTAGATAATATGGGATGTTGGCAGTGGTTAATTTATCTATTTACAGGTTTACCTGTCGAGGTATATAAAAGTGCACACATATTTCGTCCCCTAAACCAGTTTGATTTATCGCCAGCAGCAGTGTGTCATTCTCCAGTGTAACGTACATACTTGCGTGTTTTGTATACAGAGTGTGAACATACACGTACATTGTTCTTCTAGTATATATGTTGTCTTCTCATTAAGGCACACTGGAACATTTCTAGGCATCTTATGGGTATTTTAGTATTGTAATTTATCTTACAGTCGAAATACGTGCAATCCCTTTAAAGTACCTTCGTGATGAAAGATATCGTTTAAAGTTATTTATTGATCGATTAATTTTTTTTCGTTTCATATATTCGAATACGAAAAAAGAGGGTTCTTTATTCCAAGTTATGTTTGATGTAAAGATAGCAGCTCATATGTATCAAAAATACTGCACATATAAGATATATACAATGCAGATGATTGTTTTATTACAGTAAATAGTTTGGTATTTTGCAAGAGAGTGTGTCACGATTTAAAACATATTAGATATTCAACATGTACTTTCACCGTAAAACAAAAAAAGAAAAACATTTCACTAGTAAACAGGTGATAGTTGGTATATCACCAGTATACGAGGGTCATTCGGAACATTCTGTCACTACACAATTCCCGCGCGTTGGCATACTGTAAAGCATTAAAAGAACAATGCACGTGCAAAATTACGACATCGCCCGACAGGAACCAAACAAGTTAAAAACATTGTTGAATGGTATGAAATAGTGACTAGGATGCAAAGACTGAATCTGAATGACGATCCTATATCAAAGCAGTGTGTTCTTTACAGAAACCGCCAAAACTGATACTGTGCATGAATAGTTGTGCAGCATAAAAGGCATCAATGCCGTCTTTTAGAGGATGAACAAATTAAAGAATGATAAAGTTGACATCAAAGAGAACACAGGGTCAGTCAGGCCAGTTGTTGAAGCATCAAAGAGAACACAGGGCCAGGCAGACCGGTTGTTGAAGCATCAAAGAGAACACAGGGCCAGGCAGGCCGGTTGTTGAAGCATCAAAGAGAACACAGGGCCAGGCAGACCGGCTGTTGAAGCATCAAAATAGAAAATTGCTGCTGTGTAAGCAAACTTTAATAAGAATGATGGTCGTTAAACCGTTTCTGAGAAAGCTCATATGGCATTTCAGAAGGCAGTACGCATCCCATTCTGACCAAGTGCTTGGAATTAAAGAAGCTTTGTGCCTGATGGAGCCCCCATTTGCTGACATCGGAACAACTTGTTACTAAGCAAATGCTCTCTTGTAAGCGGTATGCCTGTAGAAGGGTTCTGGGTAGTGCATTCTTCGAGTGTCTCGCCATTATATCAAAGGGTAGACTACCGCGCAGCGTTTTTAGTCATGTAAAAGCGCGATTGCGAAAGTGCGTTGCTGCTAAAGGGGGTTTAGTTTTAAACCTTTTTTATTGTACAAATATACAAATGGATGGATTGGACAACAAGTTATTACAACTTAATTAAGTCCTCTCCTAAATACATATGGTAAATACATTGTATATGTTATGTTTTTGGGGAACGGGAGGAGGATAGGGTGGAGAAGGAAGGGTGTGGAGGTGGGGGATAGCGAATGGGGGGGG